>NW_025950352.1:2844185-3116685 GCF_021028975.2 Sphaerodactylus townsendi
CCCACTCAGACCTCTCTCTCTGTGCTCAGCAGAGGCCAATTTACTGGTGGTCCCTGGGCCCTCAATGATGCGACTGGCCTCCACTCGGGCCGGGACCTTTACAGCCCTGGCCCCTGCCTGGTGGAACACTCTTCCTCCAGCTGTCCAGGCCCTGCGGGACCTTGGTGATTTCCACAGGGCCTGCAAGACGGAGTTGTTCCGCCGGGCCTTTGGAGTGTCCAGCTGCTGAAAGTGCCCCCCCTTCTCTTTCATCCCCATGGAAATTTGGGTTCATTATCATCTACAGAACCCACCCTTTCTTCTCTCCTCTTGGGAGGGTTTAGGAGGGATCTTAACGGGCATTGTTACATATTAATTGCTGCATCTTAATTTATATTATTGAGAGATTATTGTATTTGATTTTATGTTTATTTGTATTTGAATTTTATGTTGTTCACCGCCCAGAGCCCTTCGGGGATTGGGTGGTATATAAGTTTGAAAAATAAATAAATAAATAAAATAGCATGGAGGAACCTCCAGGTAGTGGCTGGAGATCTCCCAAGTTTACAACGGATCTCCTGACAACAGAGACCAATTCCCCTGGAGAAAATGGTTGGTTTGGAGGGTGGACTCTATGGCTCTGTACCCCATTGGAATCCTTCCCCTTTACAAACCCTGCCCAGTTCAGGCTTGAACTTCAGAACACCCAGGTATTTCCCAACTCGGAGCTGGCAACTCTAGCTCACCTGACGCCCGAGAGATCTGATAACAGTCTGAGTAGACAATACTTAATGGACCAATACTTAATGGAGCCTGCATGGTGTAGTGGTTAAGACAGTGGTGGGGTCCAAAAATTTTAGTAACTGGTTCCCATGGTGGTGGGATTCAAACAGTGGCGTAGCACCAATGGGGAAGGGCGGGGCATGATGGGGGCGTGGCTGGGCATTCCAGGGGCGGGGCATTAATAATTTCTCTGTTACTGTAAAAAACTCTTACTGTAAAAAAAAAGTTCCTAATTTCAAGCTGGCATCTTTCTGTCTGTAATTTAAACTCATTCTAGCAAGTCCTATCGTCTACTGCCAACAGAAACAACTACTTCTCCTCTAATGGACTGCCTGTCAAATACTTAATACTTTCAAATACTTCATTTTGTTTCTAGAAATCAAAAGAAGGAGACTTTCCTTAAACCAGGAACTTTGCCATATTTCTAAAACATGTTCTTAAAACAGCTCAACAGGGAGAATTATCCCGTTTTCTACCTTCGCTAACCAGCCACATGGGAGACAACAGGACTTCATGATTTTTGGACCTAATGGAATTTCTAATGGAAAAGCAGACCCAATTAGTAACCCCCTCTCGGCACACACAAAGAATTAGGAACCTACTCTCGGGAACCTGTGAGAACCTGCTGGATCCCACCTCTGATGTCACCCCATATATCTCGAGAGCATTCTGGCTCTGGTTTTAGGCGATTTGTGCACAAAGCACCAATATGACAAGAGTCTCCCTAGAATGCGGTGAGAAAGACCCTTTTCTAATGGTGACTGCGCAAAGTTTTGGTCAACCACAGCAGACGACGCTACACTTGAGAAAACAGTGTTCTGACTCTGTATAAAGAAGCTTTGTACATTTGAGGGGTTAGAGACGCAGAGCACACTTTGGCGCTGGTTAACTTAATTCAAGGTTAAAGAGATTGCTCCACCTTCCAACTAGCCGGGGCTGATTGTCTCTCTCTCTCTCTCTCTCTCTCTCTCCCCCAAAGCTATTAAGAGTTGCACACAAAAGCTACGACTATCACAATTTTAAGCTCCTTTTATTTCATTTTTTTCCTTTCGCGAGCTCCTGCCAATTAAGGAGGAGGCGTTTGATGGCTTCGTAATCTTGGCACCAGGAGGCAGACCTTTAAAAGTGCACGGGGGAAAAGGAGAAGGATAACCAAAATAATAACAATAATAGCAAAGGAGAAAAAAAACACACCACCCCAATCTCTCTTCTGCTCCTCTCAAGGTAAGGAATCAAAAAGTTATTTGATGCATAATTGATTCGCTTTGGAGTGCCTCACAAATTGCTAAGGAACCTTGATAATAACCAAATGGCAAGGAGGGGGGACTATACAGGAGGGGGGGCGCACAGGTCTTTTTGACCTCCGGGACTGAGTAATGGGGAGATTGCGGCTGAGAAGGAGGCGGGGTGAGGAAAAGACAAAAGAGGAAAAGAAAGAAATAAAGCATTCAGAGTTGGGGGGTGGGGGGATAAACAAGGATATTAATGAGCACCCGAAAGAAGCGTTGTTAGGAATTAAAAGCGCAGGACCAGACAATAAGCAAACGCAAAACTGGAGCAAACCCAAAAACTATTCAGAAAATTCAAGGGAGGCCTTGATACTTTTGCATGACAAAAGAGCAAACGTGCTGAAAAGGCCTTGAGAAGGGCTGTTTGCCACCTTCCTCTCTAGCGGGTCCCCCGTGTAGAGATGCTGGCACTCCGGGGCCGTTTCCACATGGTCCAAATATCCCGGAATGGGCAAGTCACATATCCCAGTGTGTGCAGGTTTTCTGCACAATTCCCGGTGCTAAAGCGAGGCCTGCCCCAGTGTTGCCCCGCGATATTTCCCTTAGCCTGGGATTTTCAAAAATCGCCAAGTTGGCAATTCTTTTCAAATATCCCGGGGTGACTCCGCTGCCGTGCAACCACCCCGGGAGCAGAACCAGGTTATTTTCCCTGCCTTGCTGCTTCTCTGGCCAAGACCCAGATTTACAAAGGTTTGTGCACGCGGGAATGCACTTGCGGTGTAAATACAAAGACCTGGTCCCGTGTGGAACCAACTGGAGTATTACCTCCCGGTCCTAACTCGACTCCTGGAATGGAACAGGCACAGTGGTGGGATCCAAAAATTTTAGTAACAGGTTCCCATGATGGTGGGATCCAAACTGTGGCGTAGCGCCAATGGGGCTGGGTGGGGCACGACGGGGGCGTGGCCAGGCCAAATTTCCGAGGGGGAGTGGGGCAAATTCTCCTGGGCGGGGCTGTGGTGCAAGGATCCGCCAGCCGCTGCGCCGGATCTCCTTGGGTGAGAAACGAGATGCACGCGCGCGAGAGGCTGCCCAGGGGCCGCTGCCACGACGCACGCCGGTGCACCTTCTGCTAGACTGTTTCAAGTTCTGCGCGCTACTGCTGAGAGGAGGGGCGTAACTAGGGCAAAAATCACGCGGCAAAATCCCCAATTAGTAACCCCTCTCAGCACACACAAATATTTAGTAACCTACTCTCGGGAACCTGTGAGAACCGGTTGGATCCCACCTCTGAACAGGCAGCTGTGTGGAGGGAGAAACCGGGATAAAATAGACCCAGTTTGTAAGATACCAGTTGTAACCCGGTATAATTGTGCCATGTGGAAACGGCCCCAGAGGAAATGGGGCCAGTTCTATTTCTGTAACAACTTCTAAGAGAAGGAGCCAAAAGGGTCTTTGGGACAGGGACAGCGTCAGAGTGTTCTGCCACCATGCCCCTCGTCTGAAGTCCCCGTCCTCTGACCAGCCATTCTCCTGGCCACATGGGCTGCCCAGCACTATTGGGGGAAGGACACGCATGCAGTATGTGCTATTTGGTGTGTCCATGGTGGGAGAGCTCACAAGCAGCGTGGTATTCTGGTTAAGAGCAGGTGCGATCTAATCTGGAGAACCAGGTTTGATTCCCCGCTCTGCCACTTGAGCTGTGGAGGCTTATCTGGGGGACTTGATTAGCTTGTGCACTCCAACACATGCCAGCTGGGTGACCTTGGCTTAGTCACAGTTCTTCGGAGCTCTCTCAGCCCCACCCACCTCACAGGGTGTTTGTTGTGGGGGGGGGGGAGGGCAAGGAGATTGTCAGCCACCTTGAATCAATTCACAAGGAAAGGTGGGATATGAATAGGGATCCAGAGGAGGGCAACCAATATAGTAAAAGGTCTGGAACCCATTCCCTATGAGGAGAGACTTAGGGAGCTGGGTATGTTTAGGTTAGGAGCAGCAGTGGCGCAGTGGCTAAGAGCAGGTGCACTCTGATCTGGAGGAACCGGGTTTGATTCCCAGCTCTGCCACTTGAGTTGTGGAGGCTTATCTGAGGAATTCAGATTAGCCTGTATACTCCCACACATGCCAGCTGGGTGACCTTGGGCTAGTCACAGTTCTTCTCTGAGCTTCCCCTCTCAGCTCCCAATCTGTCTCTTTGGCTGGTAAGTGTTTGTTGTGAGGGGGAAGGGAAAGGAGATTGTAAGCCCCTTTGAGTCTCCTACAGAAGAGAAAGGGGGGATATAAATCCAAACTCCTCCTACTCCTCCTTCCCTTCTTGTTCTTCTTGTTCTTGTTCTTGTTCTTGTTCTTGTTCTTCTTGTTCTTGTTCTTGTTCTTGTTCTTCTTGTTCTTGTTCTTGTTCTTGTTCTTGTTCTTGTTCTTGTTCTTGTTCTTCTTGTTCTTGTTCTTCTTGTTCTTGTTCTTCTTCTTCTTCTTCTTCTTCTTCTTCTTCTTCTTCTTCTTCTTCTTCTTCTTCTTCTTCTTCTTCTTCTTCTTCTTCTTCTTCTTCTTCAGAGGTGACATGATAGTCCTGTTCAGATATTTGAAGGGATGTCATGTTGGTGAGGGAGCAAGCTTGTTTTCCGCTGCTCCAGAGACCAGGACCAGGAGTCATGGGTTCAAGGGGAAGGAAAAGAGATTCCAACTAAACATTAGGAAGAACTTCCTGACAATCAGGGCTGTTCGACAGTGAAATGCACTCCCTCAGAGAGTGGCGGAGTCTCGTCCTTTGGAGATTTTTAAAGAGAGGCTGGATGGCCATCTGTCAGGAGTGCTTTGATTGTGTGTTCGTGCGCTGCAGGGGGTTGGACTGGATGGCCTTTGGGGTCTCTTCCGACTCTATGATTCCACTTTAATAAAATGAAATAGATAAAAATCAAGAAGGGGCACCTGCAGATTCTGTCTCCTGCCCAAACTGCCCCCCCCCCCCGGTGATTCTTCACAGGGTTTTAATAAATGGTAGGTGGTTTTGTGCTCCAAAGCCCTTTTGTTGAATATTTTCGGACAGGGAACACAGTCATGTTCTTGCTTGCGGCACTTTGCTGGGACAGCCACAAGCGAGCACCGAGAACAAAACTCCTGCTATGCAGTTGTAACCCCCATGCTCAGAATGGGTTGACCCAGAAAGGGGTGGAGACTCAAAGCAGGAGGAGGCTGCAGAGCTTCATGTAGCCCAGACATCCAGGCCAACAGACCTCCTCGGACCCTGATTGGTTTGGCCCCAACACCTTGTTAAGGCAACTGCAATGTTGTTGGGAACTACTGGGAAGGTAGTTGTTTGTTTTTGCTATGTTGTAAATGTTGGAGTTTATTGTTTCAGGGTTTCTTTTTGTGGTTGTCATGGGTGAGAGTTCTCCTGGAAACCTTCATCATGTTGAATCCTGTTCAGCAAGCCCTTGGAGTCTTCAGGAGCCAACCCACTTGCAAAGAAGAATTGGACTTGGCAATATCAGAAGACTGTAAATAGAAGGACTTGAAAATGCAACCTGAACAGGACCTTGAAGTGTGACGTTAAATGTTGATGTTATATGTTAAGAAAGTAAACCATTTTGTGTTTTTTTAAATTTGTTGTTGCAAACTCATTCCAAGTTCTGCCCCACAGAACCCACAGATAGAGGTTACACAGCCACACACAGTCCAGGTGGGTCTAGAAACCTGGGGTAGGGGGGCTCACCCCCTTCCCCTCTCCATTCAGAGAGAGTGCAATCCAATTAATTTTGTTTGTCCTCAGTGACGTCATCACGTCGTCAGATCCGATTTGCTCTGAATAGGTTCGCGTCCCTTACACTCTCTCTGATTGGCTGGGATCACACAGGAGCGGAGGAAAGCATTCTATGGAAAGTGATTAGGAACACTGCAAGCAAGCGCAAAAGTGTGACCGTGTATTCAAAGGAAGGGGCTGGAGGAATTTTGCAGCTTCGGTTAAAAGCACACCTTCTCACGAGAGACAATTCAGCGCAGCCTTAATAAATATACCTCTGTAGCTGAAGACAAGTGCGTTTGAGCCCAGAATCTCTCTTGGCAGGCGCACGGATCTTTAGCGTCTTGGCAGGTGCATAGATCTTTAGTGTGTCGAAAGTGACTCAAAGCCATTATCTCAATAATCCTCCCCCAAAACCTGGCAAAGTAGGTCAGTGGGATTATCCCTGTATTGCGGGTGCGGGGGTTTAATGAGGAGGGGGGCTTAGCGACAGGATGAAGGGTTAAATCTTGGGGTTTGCGTGTCGGTCCCATTCCCGTGAAAACACCCTGCTGGTCATTGGGGAGAAATCTTCACATCCTCTGAAGATGCCAGCCACAGATGCAGGTGAAACGTCAGGAGGAAATGCTATTGGAACACGGCCATATAGCCCGGAAACCCCACAACACTCCACAAATCTCAGGTGCTTCCTCTGTTCCGCTAAACATCTCCCAGCAGTGAGGGCATGAACCCCTGAGATTTGGCCCCAGGCGAATTCAGACAGCGGGCAGAGGATGCGGAGGGGTGAGCACGTCTCTGCATGTGACCTCCGGTGACTCGGCATGTTGAGTCACTCCTCTTGAGCTGATTTTCCCAGGAGTGACATGGTTGCAAAGAACAATTGTTTTGTGGAAGGCTGATCGCTGGCAGGGGGGGGGGGGGGGAAGGAGGGAGGCGCTGGAGAGTTCTTTGGCTGCGGAATAATACCACTGGCCATTTGAGGAAACTGGTCTCTATGGCCCCTTGGAAAAGGGTACTTAAGAAAGGGGGGAAGAATTAGGACTCATAAAAGGAAACACTTCTTCACGCAACGTGTGATTGGTGTTTGAATTGTGCTGCCACAGGAGGTGGTGATGGCCACTCACCTGGATAGCTTTAAAAAGGGACTTGGACAGATTTATGGAGGAGAAGTTGATCTATGGCTACCAATCTTGATCCTTCTTGATCTCAGATTGCAAATGCCTTAGCAGACCAGGTGCTCAGGAGCAGCAGCAGCAGAAGGCCACTGCTTTCACCTCCTGCAGGTGAGCACCCAAAGGCACCTGGTGGGCCACTGCGAGTAGCAGAGGGCTGGACTAGATGGACTCTGGTCTGATCCAGCAGGCTAGTTCTTATGTTCTTATGTGCTTAACTAACAAAATGAATCTCAACAGAGATCAATGTAAGATCCTACACTTAGGTGGAAAAATGACACGCGCAGATATAGGATGGGTGACACCTGGCTTGACAACACTACATGCGAAAGGGATCTGGGAGTCTTAGCAGACCACAAACTGAACATGAGCCAGCCGTGTGATATGGCGGCCAAGAAAGCCAATGCAATTCAGGGATGCATCAGTAAGAGTGTAGTGTCTAGATCTTATATTAATTTTTGCTCCCAAAGATGCACTTATTTTCTTATTTTCAGGGGATGTCTTATTTTTCTGTGTTGTGTTCGTCAGGCATGCTTCCAAACAAAAACTTTGCTACGTCTTACTTTTGGGGAATGCCTTATATTTCGCACTTCAGCAAAACCTCTACTACGTCTTATTTTCAGGGGATGTCTTATATTCAGGGAAACAGGGTAGCAGAGTGCTGGACTAGATGGACTCTGGTCTGATCCAGCAGGCTAGTTCTTATGTTCTCATGTTCTTAAGGGAAAGTAGATATCCTCCTCCTTCTAGGCTAATAGTTGGGAGAAGAGTTTGGATTTATAGCCTGCTTTTCTCAACTGTAAGAAGTCTCAAAGCAGCTGACAAACTCCTTCCCTTCCTCTCCCCACAACAGACGCCTTGTGAGGTCGGTGGGGTTGAGAGAGTTCTGAGATAACTGTGACTGGCCGAAGGTCACCCAGCAGGCTCAATGTGTAGGAGCAGAGAAACAAATCCAGATAAGAGTCCGCCACTTATGTGGGGGAGTAGGGAATCAATCCTGGCTCTCCGGGTTAGAGTCCATCCCTCTTAACCACCACATCACGCCGACTCTCAAAGGACCAGGCAGTAGGTCATGTGGAAGACCTTGGCCTGTGACCCTGGGGAGCTGCCACCAGTCTGAGGAGACAACGTTGACTGTGATGGACCAGGGATCTTCTCGTTTGGTATAAGACTGTACTAAGACTGTACAGCAAAGACTGTACTATCTGAGACTTTTAAGGAAACAACAACTGAATGGAGAACTCCTGGTGTCCTTTTACCGCTGTGCTATAGAGAGTGTCTTAGCCTACTGCATCTGTGTGTGGTTCTCCAGTTGCACAGTGGCAGATAGGAAGGCGCTCCAAAGGGTGATCGCTACTGCACAGAGGATTATCGGCTGCCCTCTCCCCTCCTTGGAAGAACTCTATCATTCCCGAAGCCTAAAGAAAGCCCAACATATTCCGAGAGACCCGTCTCATCCAGCACACTCTCTTTTTGAACTGTTGCCATCCGGCAGACGATACAGGTCTATCAAAACTAGGACAAAGAGGCTTAGAGACAGCTTCTACTCTAGAGCTGTGGCTATGCTGAACTCCGTGGCTTCGTGCTGATGTGTTTGGGGCTGTGTAGGGATGGGTGGAGGAAGGGGAAAGTGAGGATGGGGTATGAGTCTGGAATTGTGTGCATCGAGGAATGCTGCTGTAAATTTCGTTGTACATGCACAATGACAATAAAATGCTTATGCTTATAAGGCAGCTCCCCAGGATCTCAGGCAGAGAGCTTTTCCTTATCCCTTTGAACTGGAGAGACTGAACTTGGGCCTTTCGGCATGTCAAGCAGAGGCTGTTCCACTGAGTCATTCCCCACCCCCCTTTTAAAGCCACCATCTCTGATATTGCACCAAAGTGGGATTACTTGGTTGGTGTACCCTGGCAGTTAGAAGAAGAAGGACTATCTCAGCGATGAATCTGGAAGCCAGAAACCTTACGACAGCGGTGTCCAACTCTGGTGCTTCAGGTGTTCAGGGACTACAATTCCCATCAGCAGGGGCTGATGGGAAATGTAGTCCATGAACATCTGAAGCACCAAAGTTGGACACCTCTGCCTTAAGACAGCCCAAGTGCTTTCCCTCAGTTTCCCCATCTGTCAAATATTAATGTTATCATAATTCCAACCTTCCCTGTGGGATTTTTGATGTGACTACTGAGGAAATGCATGGGGAACTCTTGGAATATTTCAGGAAGGCAGTGCAGAAATATGAAGCTGCTGTTATGTTGAAGTGCTGCCCATATCAATGGGGCTCCCATCTCTGAGAGATCCAACTCCACTGAAAAGGTGCTTTGATTCTGAAGAGCTTATACTGCCCAAATCTTGTTGGTCACTTAAGATGTTCCTGGGCTCAAATCTAGCTGTTCGACTGTAGACCAATTTGGCCACCCTCTGAACAGAGGTGGGATCCAGCAGGTTCTCACCAGTTCCCGAGAGTGAGTTACTAATTTTTTGTGTGTTTCGAGAGGGGGTTACTAATTGGGTCTGCTTTTCCATTAGGTCCAAAAATCATAAAGTCCTGTTGTTTCCTATGTGGCTGGTTAGCGAAGGTGGAAAATGGGATAATTCTCCCTGTTGGGCTGTTTTAAAAAGATGTTTTAGAAATATGGTAAAGTGCCTTGTTTAAGGAAAGTATCCTTCTTTTGATTTCTAGAAACAAAATTAAGTATTTGAAAGTATTAAGTATTTGACAGACAGTCAATTAGAGGAGAAGTAGTTGTTTCTGTTGGCCGTAGACGATAGGACTTGCTATAATGAGTTTAAATTATGGACAGAAAGATACCAGCTGGAAATTAGGAACCCTTCTTTTTACAGTAAGAGTTTTTTTACAATAACAGAGAAATTATTAATGACCCGCCCCCAGAATGCCCGGCCACACAGCCGTGGTGCCCCGCCCAGCCCCATTGGCGCTACGCCACTGTTTGAATCCCACCACCATGGGAACCTGTTACTAAAATTTTTGGATCCCACCACTGCCTCTGAAACTATCTTCATGGAGGGCCTTATAAGCCACTTCAAGTCCTGTTGATCAGGAGGGGAGCCGAGTCGAAATATAAATAATAAAACAGAGGCCTTTGGAGGGACGGCGAGATAAAAATGTGACAGCAACTGAAGATTAGATTCTGCTTCTTTTACACAGCTTCAGCTTTATGGTGGAAGAAGAACCATGGAACCAAATGGTGGAAGAGCCATTCTACCAAGTCAAGTCATTGGGTTATCTCATTCATGATTATCAATAGCCAGCAACAGTGTCTCTGCCAAGACCTCCTATCTAAGGTATGTCAACTGAGTGAGCCACAGATGAAACCCAGGACCTTCTGTTTGGAAAGGAGGCGGTCTTGCACTAAGTCCATGGTGGCGAACCTTTGGCACTCCAGATGTTATGGACTACAATTCCCATCAGCCCCTTCTATCATGGCCAATTGGCCATGCTGGAAGGGGCTGATGGGAATTGTAGTCCATAACATCTGGAGTGCCAAAGGTTCGCCATCACTGCACTAAGTCATGGTCCCACTCAGGTGGCTGGCAGGCAGATACATTTTGCAGTCCATTTTTGTATGCTGTTGGAAAGGAAGTATGGCTGAAGCCAGATGGACTCATATTTACATGCGACACTTATAGGAGTGGGCTGTGATCAGGGGCGTAACGAGGAAAACTGGAGCCCTAGGCAAAACCTGAGTTTGATGCCCGCCCCCATGGGTGGCGGAAGGAGGCGGAACTCCCCGTCCTCCTCCCCTGGTGGCTTGTGGCTTCCCCCCTCCCTGCCAGCTGAACTTAGGCACCCCCCTTACCGGCGAAAGGGGGCATCTCTCTAAAAATGCGGGGGGCATCTCTCTAAAAATGCGCCCCCTGCAGGCTGAAATGTGAAAAAACGCCAAAAAAAAAATAAAAATGCAGGGGCATGCCCTGCAAAATTCCTGAGCCCTGGGCAGCTGCCCACATTGCCCAATGGACATTACGCCACTGGCTGCGATGTCTTTCTCTGGCCTTCGATCCATCCAGAATTGCCTGGGTTTCATGGCCGTGATATTGCAGAGATTCGTGAAGGAGGAAAAACGGAAAGAAGTCTGTCAAATGTGAAGTTAGTCTGATGGGGCCATGAAACGACATGACATGTCATTCTCCTTTTATTAGAAACCTTAAAGAATGTCCATGTCATGTAACCTCTATCTGTGGGTTCTGTGGGGCAGAACTTGGAATGAGTTTGCAACAACAAATTTTAAAAAAAATGGTTTACTTTCTTAACATATAACATATAACATCAACATCTAACGTCAGACTTCAAGGTCCTGTTCAGGTTGTATTTTCAAGTCCTTATATTGACAGTCTGCTGATACTGCCAAGTCCAATTCTTCTTTGCAAGGGGGTTGGCTCCTGAAGACTCCAAGGGCTTGATGAACAGGACTCAACATGATGAAGGTTTCCAGGAGAACTCTCACCCATTACAAACATAAAAAACCCTTAACAAGGTGTTAAGGGCTTATACCAACCAAGGTCCGAGTCTGGTAGCCTTGTCTCCTCCAAACTACATGAGCTCTGCAGCCTTCTGCTGCTTTGAGTCTCCACCCCTTTCTGGGTCAACCCATTCTGAGCTTGGGGGTTACACTCAGAATCTAAAATAACCAAACATCCTTATTGAACAGGCACGCTCCTTAGTTTGGACCGCTCCGAGCTAAAGCAGCCTTTGCCGTTTCAGGACATTTTGTTTCTATTGACTTTTTTCGAACTGATGATGCACTTTTAGAAGTCCCGGTTTTTAGACACGTGGCCATTGCCCCTCTTACAAAATACAACAAACTTGTTCTATTTGTGAAAAGCTGCCTAGGTCGTGCACACGTTACAATGGGAAACCCTCAGGTAGACCTCTTGCCACCAGTGGTGGGATCCAAAAATTTCAGTAACTGGTTCCCATGGTGGTGGGATTCAAACAGTGGTGTAGCGCCAATGGGGCTGGGCGGGGCACGACAGGGGTGTGGCCAGGCATTCCGGGGGCGGAGCATTAATAATTTCTCTGTTACTGTAAAACACTCTTACTGTAAAAAAAAAGTTCCTAATTTCCAGCTGGTATCTTTCTGCCCATAATTTAAACTCATTAGAGCAAATCCTATCGTCTACTGCCAACAGAAACAACTACTTCTCCTCTAATTGACTGCCTGTCCAATACTTAATACTTTCAAATACTTAATTTTGTTTCTAGAAATTAAAAGAAGGATACTTTCCTTAAACAAGGAACTTTACCTTATTTCTAAGACATGTTTTTAAAACAGCCCAACAGGAAGAATTGTCCCGTTTTCTACCTTCGCTAACCAGCCACATAGGAAACAACAGGACTTTATGATTTTTGGACCTAATGGAATTTCTAACGGAAAAGCGGACCCGATTAGTAACCCCCTCTCGGCACACACAAAAAATTAGTAACCCACTCTCGGGAACTGGTGAGAACCTGCTGGATCCCACCTCTGCTTGCCACCATGAAATCCCAACCCACTTCTTTTGATCCAAGTCCCTCCTAATGTTCCAGAAATGGAGAATCATCTTGATCTGAAATAGGAAAAGACATTTGGCTTCCCAGGTCTTCTTCTCCAACTTTGCCAGATTAGAGGGGCAGTTCCCAGACTAGTTGTATGATGACCTTCAAAAAAATCCTGCGTGTGCATAGCAGGGCGTGGTTTCTTCTGGAAGATGTTTTTGTTCAGCGGATGTAACCCTGGAATGTAAAGATTGTCATGCCCTTATATAAAGCAGTGGTGCGACCGCACTTGGAGTCCTGTGTCCAGTTCTGGTCGCCACATCTCAAAAAGGATATTGAGGAGATAGAAAAACTGCAGAGAAGGGCAACAAGGATGATTGAGGGACTGGAGCACCTTCCCTATGAGGAGAGGCTGCAGCGTTTGGGACTCTTTAGTTTGGAGAGGAGACGTCTGAGGGGGGATATGATTGAAGTCTATAAAATTATGCATGGGGTAGAAAATGTGGACAGAGAGACATTTTTCTCTCTTTCTCACAATACTAGAACCAGGGGGCATACACTGAAAATGCTGTGGGGAAGAATTAGGACTAATAAAAGGAAACACTTCTTCACGCAACGTGTGATTGGTGTTTGGAATATGCTGCCACAGGAGGTGGTGATGACCACTAACCTGGATAGCTTTAAAAGGGGCTTGGACAGATTTATGGAGGAGAAGTCGATTTATGGCTACCAATCTTGATCCTCCTTGATCTGAGATTGAAAATGCCTTAACAGACCAGGTGCTCAGGAGCAGCAGCAGCCGCAGAAGGCCATTGCTTTCACCTCCTGCCTGTGAGCTCCCAAAGGCACCTGGTTGGCCACTGCGAGTAGCAGAGAGCTGGACTAGATGGACTTTGGTCTGATCCAGCTGGCTTGTTCTTATGTTCTTATGTTCTTAATGTGTTTACCAAAAAGTTGGCTAACCCTGGAGTGTTTCGAGTTGTCTGGTTGTTTCATTTTTTTAATTTCCAAAAAGTTTGGTGACTGTTTTGATCCCTTTCTCTGACTTTGGGCCCTGAGAGGAGATCCCTCCTTGACTTTTTTCCTCCCGCAACCGCTGGCAAAGTCTGTGATCCTTCCACGCTGAACACAAGATGCCTACTTGGTGGTTTTGTTCTCCGCTGCCTTTAAAATTTGAAGAAACAAGGGGAGGTGGGGGTGAGAGAGAGAAAAAAAGGACGAGTTGCTGTCAAGATATCTGATCTAACAATCCACAAACCACGTTTGCTTCTTCGGCAGATGGTAACGGAGTTGACTGCTTAGCACTGCATGTTTGACATCTCCCAGAAATAGCAAGCCCTGCCGAAGTCGTAGGCCTGTAGCCACTATCAGCTGCTACGGTGCCTCGGCTCGAAGTGGAAGGCACATGCTCGGTTTCGCACCTCCCTGATGCGAAAACGCTCTCGGGGGTGACTCACGGTACATCTGCTTGCCTCTGACCCCCCCCTCCCTACCCCCCACCCCCCATTTCCCCTTCAGCCCGTGGTGGCGGTTGGATGGTTGTGCCGTTGCTCCCTTGTCACCAGCTTGTGTGACAGGTGAAGTGTCACAGAGTCGGCAGAGTTGCGAAGAAGGTTGCTCCGGGCGTTTCCCACATGGGGAGGTGAGGTCGCTCCAGCAGGAGGAGAGCAAGGTGGGGAAAAAACACGTTCCAACATCTGTTCGCTTCTCTAATTTTTTGTTTAGAGCAGAACAACAAGGAGGGGCGGGGGAAGAGGGGGAAGGCTGGTGGCTGGCCTGCCGAACGGGCAAAGAGATCTTGAAGGGGTGCTGTTGATTCAGAAGACCCCGTTTCTCCATGCCCCTTGGCCCTACTTTGCTCGGAATGTTCCAGCGCCCAACGGTGGCCATGGCATGTGCTCCATCTTGACGTAGGCTGGTTGGACCCCTGGCTTGGCTTTGGGTGCGCTCCATGTCCACCATCAAGTGCCTTGACTCAAGGGCCTCTTGATACGAATCGTACAGCTTGGCTAATGTCCCACTGCATAGGGCTCTCCTTCTTCTCAAAGAAGAAGTGGAAGCCGAATCCACAACACAGGCAACAACAAGTTGGCTCATGCTGTAGCTATGATCTTACCTGGGGTAACTCTACAGTAGAAGACCAGGTTCAGTTCCCCTGGCCACACTGTCTTCTGATGGTCTCAGATCTTCACACCGTAAAGACCCTGCTGGAGAAAGGGTCTGTGGTTCTCACACATACCAAGGAATGGTGGTTGTAGAAAGTACTACAAGGGCGATTCCGCACACGAGTAAAATAGGTTCGACCCAGTTCCCCGAGAAGGGTACTGACCTAGGTCGAAGCCATTGTTGTTCCCCACTGCAACCAGCTTGATCCCAGCTCGGAGGGCGGGATCATCCTGTGCCTCTTCGCCGCTCCATTCCGATTGGCTGCTGTTCTACGGCCATGTTCCGTCTGTCCCCACACACGTTATAAAAAAAACTGCCAGAGGAATGGAGGGACGAAGGTGGCAATTTTTGATTGGCCAGCTGTACGCATGCCCGAAACCCTCAGCTGTGATTGGCTGAATGGGGGACTCCTGGCACCAGAGATTCCGCACTTTACTGGAATCGAGCTGAGTTCGAGCGTGGTTCCCTGAAAAAGTATTAGTTCCCAACTGGAGTCGGAAATTTGACCGTTAACACAGGGCGAAGCTGGTACAAAACCACGTCGATCCCAGTGGTTGTGCGGAGCACTTAGGTCGAACGCAGCTCGAACTTAGGTCGATAACTCCAGAGTGCTGTTGCCGGCTATTGATAATCATGATAACAGACAACTAATGGTGGCTCTGCAAGGTTTGCAAGGCCAAAGACATTCAGAGGTGGTTTGCCATCGCCTGCCTCTGCATAGCAGCCCTGGACTTCCTTGGTGGTCTCTTGTCCAAGTCCTCACCAGGGCCCATCCTGCTTAGCTTCCAGGATCTGACAATGTTGGGCTAGCCTAGTTTGTCCATGCTATTTGGCCTGGAGACTCTAGACACTCTATCTGCAAAACCAATTCAAGTCATCCTCTTTCTTTGCTTCCAGATGTCTGATCACAGTCAGCAATTAAGAACATAAGAACAAGCCAGCTGGATCAAACCAGAGTCCATCTAGTCCAGCTCTCTGCTACTCGCAGTGGCCCACCAGATGCCTTTGGGAGCTCACCTGCAGGAGGTGAAAGCAATGGCCTTCTGCTGCTGCTGCTGCTCCCCAGCACCTGGTCTGCTAAGGCTTTTGCAATCTCAGATCAAAGAGGATCAAGATTGGTAGCCATAGATCGACTTCTCCTCCATAAATCTGTCCAAGCCCTTTTTAAAGCTATCCAGGTTAGTGGCCATCACCACCTCCTGTGGCAGCATATTCCAAACACCAATCACACCTTGCATGAAGAAGTGTTTCCTTTTATTAGTCCTAATTCTTCCCCCCAGCATTTTCAATGGATGCCCCCTGGTTCTAGTATTGTGAGAAAGAGAGAAAAATTTATCTCTGTCAACATTTTCTACCCCATGCATAATTTTATAGACTTCAATCATATCCCCCCCAGATGCCTCCTGTCCAAACTAAAGAGTCCCAAACGCTGCAGCCTCTCCTCATAAGGAAGGTGCTCCAGTCCCTCAATCATCCTCGCTGCCCTTCTCTGCACTTTTTCTATCTCTTCGATATCCTTTTTGAGATGTGGCGACCAGAACTGAACACTGTACTCCAAATGTGGTCGCACCACGGCTTTATATAAGGGCATGACAATCCTTGCAGTTTTATTATCAACTCCTTTCCTAATGATCCCCAGCATAGAGTTTGCCTTTTTCACAGCTGCCATGCATTGAGTTGACATTCCCATGGAACTATCAACTAAGACGCCCAAATCCCTTTCCTGGTCTGTGACTAATAGCACTGATAGACTGATAGACTGATAGAACCAATTGAAGTCATCTTCTTTCTTTGCTTCCTGATGTCTGATCACAGTCAGCAATTGTGACAAAAAAATAGAACATAATGCTGTGTACATTAGATATGAACTTTTAGCTGCGCCTCACAAACAATACAGACATGTAGACTCTTTGCTGATGGAACTGATAGGAGAGGAGCTCTCAATAGAAAGTGTCTGCTCTAGGGTTACTATCTTTCCAAGACCATCCAATACTTTTCATCCACAGCCAACTTTGCTGTGCGTTCCGACCATGGGTTAGCCCCCCAACAAATAAGACAAGGAGAAATGAAATGCAAGAAAGATCTTGATCTCTCCTGAGAAATAAGGAAGTAATTATTGGAGAATGGAAGAAAGAATTGATTCACCGAAGAATACAGTTATCCCTTCCACATCATGACTTTCCCGATCGCTGTTTCGGTAAATCCCGGGTCAGCATGAGAAAGTAATATAAATCGGAATTTTAGTGACACAACTGTTTAATAAAATAAATGAACAGGTGCACAATTTTTTTCTTAAAATCTGTGGTTAAAGAACTGTGGCTCAAAAGATGGTGATGGCAATCTGCCACGTCACATCTCACGGTGATTTCAGAGTGATCTTTGTGTCTTGAGTATTATGCAGTTTTCCAGATCACCAGGGGTGCTCCGCCCATAATCCCTGAGATGTGGAAAGGATAACTTATTAAGGACATAAGGACTAGCCTGCTGGATCAGACCAGAGTCCATCTAGTCCAGCACTCTGCTACTCGCAGTGGCCCACCAGGTGCCTTTGGGAGATCACGTGCAGGAGGTGAAAGCAATGGCCTTCTGCTGCTGCTGCTGCTCCCCAGCACCTGGTCTGCTAAGGCATTTGCAATCTGAGATCAAGGAGGATCAAGATTGGTAGCCATAGATCGACTTCTCCTCCATAAATCTGTCCAAGCCCCTTTTAAAGCTATCCAGGTGAGTGGCCATCACCACCTCCTGTGGCAGCATATTCCAAACACCAATCACACGTTGCGTGAAGAAGTGTTTCCTTTTATTAGTCCTCATTCTTCCCCCCAGCATTTTCAATGGATGCCCCCTGGTTCTAGTATTGTGAGAAAGAGAGAAAAATTTCTCTCTGTCCACATTTTCTACCCCATGCATAATTTTACAGACTTCGATCATATCCCCCCTCAGACGCCTCCTCTCCAAACTAAAGAGCCCCAAACGCTGCAGCCTCTCCTCATAAGGAAGGTGCTCCAATCCTTCTATTCTTTTCTTCTGTGTCTCACAGTCCATCTCCTTCCCCCTAATTCCACATTTAAACATTCAAGGAGAGATCCGAGAAGGAAAGAAGCGTACCTGGAAAGACTTTATGCGTTAGAAAAAAGTTATACAATGTCCAGCCTCACACACTACCTAGTGTTCACTTGCCCAACTCAGACCACGTGTTGGGTAGACAGATACACACACCCCAGACTGTTTTCGGGTTACAGCGCTCAGAAACGCTATTTATCATCAGCTTCGTTATATACAAAGGCTGCAATTTGGGTGATCATCCTCCATCACGTCGTCATGTTGAGGTTCTACCATAATTCATATCAGATTATCCTGAAGTGTGTAATGAAAGCCCCACCCCTTCTGTTTTCAACAGTGGGCCGCCCTTTGGTAAGTCAGATGTCTTGATGGAACGGGGTCCAGAGGAGGGCAACCAAAATGGTAAAGGGTCTGGAATCCATGCCCTACGAAGAAAGGCTGAGGGAGCTGGGGATGTTTAGTCTGGAGAAGCGAAGGTTAAGGGGGGACAGGATAACCATGTTTAGATATTTGAAGGGATGTCATGTTGGTGAGGGAGCAAGCTTGTTTTCTGCAGCTCCAGAGACCAGGACCAGGAGTCGTGGGTTCAAGGTGCAGGAAAAGAGATTCCACCTAAACATTAGGAAGAACTTCCTGACCGTCAGGGCTGTTTGACAGTGGAATTCACTGCCTCGGAGAGTGGATGCCATGTCAAAGAGGGAGCAAGCTTGTTTTCTGCTGCCTCAAAGACTAGGAGATGGGGTAACGGATTCAAGGTGCAGGAAAAGAGATTCCACCTAAACGTTAGGAAGAATTTTCTGATTGTCAGGGCTGTTCAATAGTGGAATTATGCACTACCCCAGAGTGTGGTGGAGCCTCCTTCTTTGGAGGTTTTTAAAGCATAAGCATAAGCATTTTATTGTCATTGTGCAGGCACAACGAAATTTACAGCAGCATTCCTCGATGCACACAATTTCAGACTCAAACCCCATCCTCACTTTCCCCCTCCTCCACCCATCCCTACACAGCCCCAAACACATCAACACGAAGCCGCGGAGTTCAGCATAGCCACAGCTCTAAAGAAGAAGCGGTCTCTAAGCCTCTTTGTCCTAGTTTTGATAGACCTGTATCGTCTGCCGGATGGTCACAGTTCAAAAAGAGAGTGTGCTGGATGAGACGGGTCTCTCGGAATATGTTGGGCTTTCTTTAGGCTTCGGGAATTATAGAGTTCTTCCCAGGAGGGGAGAGGGCAGCCGATAATCCTCTGAGCAGTAGTGATCACCCTTTGGAGCGCCTTCCTATCTGCCACTGTGCAACTGGAGAACCATACACATAAAGAGAGGCTGGATGGCCATCTGTCAGGAGTGCTTTGATTGTGTGTTCCTGCATGGCAGGGGGTTGGACTTGATGGCCCCTTGGGGTCTCTTCCAACTCCATGATTCTATGATGTCATACGGAAGATATATCTGGTACAGATTAGCCTACTTCCCAAGAAAGCGTCTGATTCCTGAGGACAGAGTGATGGTAATTAAGGGGGGGAGGGAGTATCTGGGATTTTATTCATTTGGTTTTAAACTGTCTCATTTTAATATGTGACTTGTAAGGCACCTCAAGCCACGAGGAAAGGCAGGATATAAATATTTTAGCAAATGAATCAATAAGAGAACAATGAGACTATTTTCCAACATACTTCTATGGCTTGACAATGGAAAGTTTATTAAGGGTCTCCGGAACTCTCCGGAAGGATCCAAGAACATCAGTGAGTGAGGCTGCTTCCGCATGGCCATGCTGGGGGTTGGGTCGGCATGCATGACGCCGACCCAACCCCCCTGGGACCGTTCACACGAACGGTTCCGAGAACGACAGGGAAGACGGCGCCACGGTGAGGCGTACGGCCGCCCGATCAACATATCTTCCCATGCGCACCCGTCCGGCGCTAGCGCCGCGAAAACCAGGACACCGCGCCCCCCTGCTCCCCGCTGCTGAACACTTCCCCTCGGAGTCGCAGGGCAGGGGGCATGTCCCCAGGCCTCGGAGACGCGCCGGAAGGTCGCAGGGAAGGTAAGTCGATCGGGAAAGGGGGGAGGGATGGCGCCTTCCAGCCGCTGCTGTTCGCACGGCAGCGGCTGAAAGCTGCCGTTTTCCAAAAACCTCGCTCGGGGGGCGAGGTGGGAAAATGGCTGCCCTAGGGCGCTGAATATGGCCCGAATGGAAAGGGCCTATGATAGCATCCACCAGCTTTCAGGAGTTGATTAAAACTTTTATTTCTTCTATTTTAGATCTAAAGGGAATATTGACAGCCGGGAAATAAGCCAAGTGAATGTGTAGTTGAAGAAAAAGGTTACTTGTTTATGCTTTGGCTAGATGTCTGTATTTGTTTGCAAAAAAAAAAAGATTTACAGAGAACTGTAGGAGCTCAGGGGGACCCAAATGGCTTGAAATGCCTCCCCAGTGGCTGTGGGAGATCCCTTGACTGTTATCTCTCCAAATCCTCTAGAATAGATGGACTAGAAGAAACCACAAGTGCAGAAGTACACTAAAACCCTGTTCCTGCGAGAGCGTCTGTTGATTCATGGATCAAAAACACCAATTATGCCTGGGCTCCATCTTGTGCACTCTGTCAATATGTGGATCTGCGCACCTAACCATTGAGCCTTGATTCCCCCTGATATTTCTTCAAGAAAAAGAAGGTCTGGGAGAAGGAATCAACACTCTAGACCACACCAAGTATATTTCCCTGGCAGTGAAAACAAGTTTCCTTCCAGAATTAATTCCATTTTTGGGACACCACGTGGATTGAAGAGTGCTACAGAACGGTCCTCTCCTAAAACTGTTATGGGGTAGGGTTAGGCGAAATGTCAAGAGAAAATCTAGAGGGAAAGTGTTCTTACCATACATCAAGGGAACCACTGACTGCATAGGAAAACTGATGAAGAAGCATAACCTACAAACAATCTACAGATCCACTAAGAAAATTCAACAGATGCTATGTTCAGCAAAGGATAAGAGGGATCCTCTAACTACTGCAGGAGTCTACCGCATACCATGCAGCTGTGGACAAATCTACATAGGAACCACCAAACGCAGCACGCAGACACGTATCAAAGAACACGAAAGGCACTGCAGACTATTTCAGCCAGAAAAATCAGCAATAGCAGAACACATGATAAACCAACCTGGACACAGAATATTATTTGAAAACACAGAAATTCTGGACCACTCTGACAAGCCACTCACGGGCCAGACTACACAGAGAAAGCCATTGAAATCCATAAGCACATGGACGAATTTTAACAGAAGAAGAAGGAAGAAACTATGAAAATGAACAAGAACTTGGCTGCCAGTGCTTGAAAAGAATACTAAAGTCAAGACAATGTCTAACCAGCTCCACACAAACACAGGATGACCTCATAGACAAAGGGAAACAAAGCGCCAGGGATTACTTCCCCTATTCAGATGCTCCCACCAGTGACCTTGCTATCTCCATTGTTACTCCCATGCTATAGACTTCATTGTTACTCATACTTCTATTCAGATACCCTCAACTATTGACCTGGTTGCCTTCTTTGTTACTCACAGACAATGTTTCTTCACCCACCCTGGACACTGCAACAGGTATATACACTCCACTTGCTTTCCCAACATCAGATCCTCTGAAGATGCCAGCCACAGATGCAGGCGAAACGTCAGGAGAGAATGCTGCTAGAACACGGCCATACAGCCCGGAAACCACACAGCACCCAAGTGATTCCGGCTGTGAAAGCCTTCGACAATATGTCAAGAGAAAATGCTACTGGAGCACAGCCATACAACCAGGAAAACCCACAACACCCTAACCTGGAAATCTTTTTCAGACCTAGAAAGGCAAATTGCAACGCTTCTCTGTGCGTCTCTCCTTGTGGCAGAAAAACACAGTGATAGTCCGACACTCTGCTGCCCTTCGGCCACTCGCCCACCCTTCAGTACGTGCCGGGCCAAAGGGCTCCGATACAGAAGGGCATCATTTCTCAGGGAAAATCATATCTATCGATACAGCAAAACTGCAGCGCTCCGCATGTCTGTCTATCAGCCCGAGTGATTCATCTGGTCCTTTCAATACAATGGTCCCATTCACTTGTCAAGACCCTGATTTACGGCAGGGGAGCCAAACACGTCCATTTCATAAATCTGCTGTGGATTCAACCGGTCAGCAAATTTCTTCCCTGACAGGGATGACAGCACGGTTACATTCCGAGGGGGCACTGAAGTGAGGCCTTGACTCCGACTTTTCAGTTCAGACAAGAGACAAGGAAAGGGGGACGTGGGAAGAGTTTCTCAAATTATGCACAGCGTGGAGAGAGGGGACAGAGAGAACTTTTTCTTCCTCTCCCCAAATACTAGAACTTGGGGGACCCAGTGTGGTTGATGGGCAGCAGGTGCAGGACGGACAAAAGGGAAACCTTTTCTCAATGAGGAATTAAATTGTGGGACGCTCCGCCAGAAGATGGAGTGATGGCCACAAGCATAGACAGCCTGTTAAAAGGGGATTCAACAAACTCATGGGGGAGAGGTCTACCAGGGCTACTGGCCAAGGGGACTCAAGGGAACCCCCATGTCTACAGTTCAATGTAGCAAAATGCAAAGTGATGCACATAGGGGCAAAAAATCCAAACTTCACATACACGCTACAAGGGTCAGTGCTATCAGTCACAGACCAGGAAAGGGATTTAGGCATCTTAGTTGATAGTTCCATGGGAATGTCAACTCAATGCATGGCAGCTGTGAAAAAGACAAACTCTATGCTGGGGATAATTAGGAAAGGAATTGATAATAAAACTGCAAGGATTGTCATGCCCTTATATAAAGTAGTGGTGCGACCGCACTTGGAGTCCTGTGTTCAGTTCTGGTCGCCACATCTCAAAAAGGATATCGAAGAGATAGAAAAAGTGCAGAGAAGGGCAACGAGGATGATTGAGGGACTGGACCACCTTCCTTATGAGGAGAGGCTGCAGCGTTTGGGACTCTTTAGTTTGGAGAGGAGACGTCTGAGGGGGGATATGATTGAAGTCTACAAAATTATGCATGGGGTAGAAAATGTAAACAGAGAGAAATTTTTCTCTCTTTCTCACAATACTAGAACCAGGGGGCATTCATTGAAAATGCTGGGGGGAAGAATTAGGACTAATAAAAGGAAACACTTCTTCACGCAACGTGTGATTGGTGTTTGGAATATGCTGCCACAGGAGGTGGTGATGGCCACTCACCTGGATAGCTTTAAAAAGGGCTTGGACAGATTTATGGAGGAGAAGTCGATCTCTGGCTCCCAATCTTGATCCTCCTTGATCTCAGATTGCAAATGCCTTAGCAGACCAGGTGCTCAGGAGCAGCAGCAGCAGCAGCAGGCCATTGCTTTCACCTCCTGCCTGTGAGCTCCCAAAGGCACCTGGTGGGCCACTGCGAGTAGCAGAGTGCTGGACTAGATGGACTCTGGTCTGATCCAGCAGGCTAGTTCTTATGTTCTTATGTTCTTATGTTCTTATGAATCTTAGTCCACACTCCTCGCTCCTGGTCTGCTCCATGTTCTTATGTACAGGCAGTGAACTTCTGAATCCCACCAAGGGAAGGTCTCATCCTCTAAGCTCTGTTGGACCTCCAGAGGAACTCTTTGGCTGTTGTGTGAGAGGCCTAGGTGGACCACTGCTCTGATCCGCCAGGGTCCTTCTTAGGGTCTTGTGAGCAGCTGGAGCACATGGGCAGATATATTCATATATATATATTTGGTTGTATCTTGGTACCTATCAGCTGTCTCGTGGTGGTGGTGGTGGTGGTGGTGGTGGTGGTGGTGGTGGTGGTGTCATGTCTGCTCAAACAAAGAAACAGAGTTAAATGTATTGTCGAAGGCTTTCACGGCTAGACTCAACTAGTTGTTGTAGGCTTTCTGAGCTGTGTGGCTGTAGTCTGATAGTTCCTAACATTTCACCTGCATTTGTGTCTGGAATCTTTAGAGGCGTATCGTAGATTCGTACCTTTGTACCTTCGGGACCGTCTTACCCCATATGTCCCTACACGGCCTCTACGTTCGTTAGAGGCCAATTTACTGGTGGTCCCTGGCCCCTCGATGTTGCGGCTGGCACCGGGCCAGGGCTTTTACAGCCCTGGCCCCTGCCTGGTGGAACAAGCTACCACCAACTATCCGGGCCCTGCGGGATCTTGGAGAGTTCCGCAGGGCCTGTAAGACCGAATTGTTCCACCGGACGTTTGGAGGGGCCGGCCGCTGATGCCCCCTCCCCCTCCCCTTCCCTCCTTTTCCTTACATTCTGGGTTCTTCCGCTTCTCTGTTTTATTTTCCAGGGTGGATCTATGAAGTTCTGTTTTTACGATTGGATGCCAATATAACATTATTGAGTACGTTTGTTTTAATGGGGTTTTATTGTAACTATTATTTTATTGTGTTGTTCACTGGCCTCAGTTCGAGGGGTGGTATATAAAACCAATTATAAATAAATAAATAAACAGAGAGAAGCGTGTTACTGGACACAGTGTGTAACAGACTTCTGTCTGTGATACACCTCTGAAGATGCCAGCCACGGATGCAGGTGAAACATTAGGAACAAGATCTACCAGACTGTAGTCACACAGCCCAGAAAGCCCATAACAACCAGAGTTAACTTTATAACTTCAGATGTATGTGCTCACTAACACTGCTCACTAAGATGTGCTCACTAGCAATGGCGATCTGACTGACCAATAGCTAATCAATAGGTCAGGTCATAAACAGTGGGTCTTTCCCCACTTACCTCTTTTTGTGTGCCACCCCGCAGCCACCCCGCATAGAAAAGCCTCCGCAGCTTTTGAGCACGGAGAACTTGTTCCCCACTCATTTGCCATTCACAAAATAACGTGGGGTCCCAGAGCAAGTGTCCCGCGGCAACCGAGCCTTCTGATTGGCTGAAATAGAAAAGAAAGTTCGCGCATGCGCAAAGCGCACGCACCTCCCCGCTGCGACCTGATTGGACTGAAAAGTGAAAGCGAAAATCAGTTTCGTTTTCGACTGCCTATGTTCCCCGCAACCCCGTGCGCTCAGCGGCACTTTGCCGTGAATGGGCGCTGCAAAGCTGTGGAGCTCGAGCAAAGGGAGCAATGTTGGGACGTTGCCTTGTACACACGTCTCAATTGTCACGGTTTTTGCATTGTAAAAGAAATGTTGCCTCATGTCTACGTCAGCACATAGCTTCATGTCGCGTAATTTCTGACGGGGACACCCTCCCTAAACAAAATGGAGGAGCCTGTTGCCTGATTGGCCGGAAGGCTGTGCGTCACAGCGAATCAACCACGCGCAAACAGCAGAGGTTCCCCACCACCCCGCGGCAAGCGTGGCGTTTTTGAAAATGTTGCTGTTCGAAGAGGAGCTAATTTGACGCGCGCCAAGGAGGTGGGAGAGCAGCAGATTCGGGGCAGCTGCGCTGGGCCGCTGGTGCGGTGGGGAACGTCGAGGATCCCCGTGTCTTTTCAAGAGGTTACCCTGCGGCATATGGTGAGTGGGGAAAGGCCCAGTGACTTTAGCAACTTGTTTACATACAAACAGTTAACTCTTTTATAACTGAGTTGTGACAGGCACTTTCAAAATCCCAACAAAAACTGCTGGAACTCTGATAGGGCCCACTAGGCTTTATAAACAGCAGAAAGCGGAGTGCCTCATTTCCTCAGACTTTTGTTTCACGGGGCATACTTAGGTTTCTAGGCCTCCTGGATTCTCTGGTGTGCTCTCAGGAGAAACGGGTGAGATTTTCGGAGGAGTCTGTGCTTGCTCGCCTGGCCACTGCGACCAAGAGGAGAGTTGGCTCTTTGTAGTGTTTGGACGCTGCCTTCGTCCGAGCTCCAGTCTTCATCCGCAAGTCCTCTAAATGGCTGCCTTGAAATACGGGCGGTCTCTGGGCAGCCACTGCACGAATTCCCCTGTCTCTCTTTAATTGGAGCCTTAATCTCTCTCCCGATATAATAATCATACAATTGGTACCACCCGGCAGTTTTCGAACAGTTAACTACCCATGCCGTTCACAGCCCATTAGCCACACAAATTCTGCCAAGTGCTCACATTAGTTCCATCCGGAGGACTCTTTAGTGGTATTGAGAAGAGAATGGGTTGCAGAGGGGATTTTGTGTGTGTGTGTGTGTGTGTGTGTGCGTGTGTGTGTAGGGGGGAGAGATTGTGGCATGGGCAGCTGGTGCAGTATTCTTGTGCTCATCGTGTACCATGGCACCAGCCTTCAGACTTTCCAGACTCGGATCCTCAGCCCCATGGTGGCAGCATACAACTCACTGAGTTGCACATCCATGACTTCCTGTCACATGACATCACGGTCATGTCAGAGGAGGATTCCTAGAGCTTCTGATGCTTCCTGAAGAGCCGTGATGATGTCACATCTGGGTTTTTCCTAGAAGCGATTTAAGCATAAGCATAAGCATTTAATTGTCATTGTGCACGCACAACGAAATTTACAGCAGCATTCCTCGATGCCCACAATTCCAGACTCATACCCCATCCTCACTCTCCCCTTCCTCCACCCATCCCTACACTGCCCCAAACACATCCACACGAAGCCCCGGAGTTCAGCATCGCCACAGCTCTAGAGTAGAAGCTGTCTCTAAGCCTCTTTGTCCTAGTTTTGATAGACCTGCATCGTCTGCCGGATGGTAACAGTTCAAAAAGAGAGTGTGCTGGATGAGACGGGTCTCTCGGAATATTTTGGGCTTTCTTTAGGCTTCGGGAATTATAGAGTTCTTCCAAGGAGGGGAGAGGGCAGCCGATAATCCTCTGTGCAGTAGTGATCACCCTTTGGAGCGCTTTCCTATCTGCCACTGTGCAACTGGAGAACCATACACAGATGCAGTAGGTTAAAGACACTCTCTATAGCACAGCGGTAAAAGGACACCAGGAGTTTTCCATCCAGTTGTTGTTTCCTTAACAGTCTCAGATAGTGCAGTCTTTAACACTGGCTCCCACCCCCAGTCCTAGCTGCAGTCGGGCATCCCTATCTCTGAGCCAGGATTACATGGGAGATGTTCTCAATGCCGGGCCCAGAAGCTGCCACTCTTACTATTATTCAATATTGCTTATAAAACATCTAATCTTGCACAAGGAGTTAATAGATACTGAAAAAACTGACTTGTGTTGTCGTGGCCCTGACATCCAGTGGCCTTTATGCATTTTCTTCCCTGGCCACCGAAGCGCCGTCCCGTATGTTGGAGCCCGCGTGGTGTAGTGGTTAAAAACAGGTGGATTCTAATCTGGAGAACAGGGTTTGACTCCCCACTCCTCCACCAGAGTAGCAGAGGCTTATCTGGTGAACCAGGTGTGTTTCCGCACTCCTACATTCTTGCTGGGTGACCTTGGGCTAGTCACAGTTCTTCGGATCTCTCTCAGCACCACCTACCTTGCAAGGTGTCTGTTGTGGGGAGAGGAAGGGGAAGGAGCTTGTTATTTATTTATTTATTTATTTATTTATTTATTTATTTATTTATTTATTTATTTATTTATTTATTTATTTATTTATTTATTTATTTATTTATTTATATACCGCCCTCCCCAAAGGCTCAGGTCGGTGTCCATCGATAATAAAACAGTTTAAAACATCATCATAAATTTACATAAAAGAATACATAAAATACCAAGACTATAGATGGCTTCAACCCCTCCCTCCCCCTTTTATGTACCCACGGGAGGCCAGATGTTCTTATGGCGGAGTTGACATCATCCTGGCTGGCCAGACGCCTGGCGGAACAGGTCCATTTTGCAGGCCCTGCGGAAACTCTATAAGTCCCGCAGGGCCCTGATCTCACCTGGAAGCCTGTTCCACCAGGTAGGGTCCAGAGCCGTAAAAGCCCTGGTCCTTGTAGAGGCCAGCCGGATAGCCTTGGGGCCAGGGATCACCAGTAGGTCTGCCTCCGACGAGCAGAGGGGCCTAGAAGGGCAGTATAAGGAGAGACGGTCCCTCAGATAAGCAGGGCCAAGGCCACAAATGGCTTTGAAGGTCAGTACCAAAACTTTAAACATGACCCAGTACTCGATTGGCAGCCAGTGCAGTTGGTACAGGACCGGCGTAATCCGGTCCCTAGTTGTCAACCCAGAAAGGAGCCCGGCTGCTGCATTCTGTACAAGTTTCAATTTCCGAATCATGGATAAAGGTAAGCCCGCGTAGAGCGAGTTACAGTAGACTAATATAGAGGTGACCGTGGCATGGATCACCGTGGCTAGATCGGAATGGGAGAGATACGGGGCCAATTGCCGTGCCTGCCGCAGATGGTAAAAAGCCACCTTCAGTCTCCTTACAGAAGAGAAAGGTGGGGTGTAAATCCAAACTCTTCTTCCTCTTCTTCCCATTTTTTTTTACTAAAAAAAAGGGGGTCTCTTTAAGAAGACAAACGAGGCGTCCTCGTAACGGCATCTTAAACAACTTGGAAGGATGGAGGACAACATTTTTATTTTATTATTCTTCATAAAACTATATGGGTTGGAACTTACTACTATTGTTCTAAAAAAGGGAAATAAAACAAGTGTGCGTCTGTGTAAATTTTAATAAGGGCAGCAGACCACTGGCGAAATAGCTCGTAAAATGAAAAGCGGGATTCCTCCCAGCATTTATCATAGTGGAACAATTACGAAGATACCAGAATGGGTGAGCAGCTAAACACTAAGAGATCCGCATTACAAATTTTCACTCATCCGTTCACTGGTATCTTTCTCGGCTTGGAACAGCAGAGCACCTGAATATTCATTCACTCGGCTGCAGAGGCGTACCGGGGGGGAATGGCGTCTGGGACAACATCTGCTCCTGGCACCACCATGCCCGCGCCCCCCACTTACCTTAGCCACCGGTGGCGGTCCCAGGAAGCCTGGCGGGGCCAGGCCAAAGGACACATGGTGGGCCTACAGCAGGCTATTGGCCTGACCCCACCAGGCTGCTCCTTCACCTAGCGGAGCCTCCGCTGGTTGATAAAACAACCTGGCAGGGCTGGGCCAAGGGGCGCCCAGTGGGCCCACGGCAGGCTCCTGGCTTGGCTGCTCTGTCAGGAGCAGCTGGGCTGAGAACCTGCTGCAGACCTGCTGGCCGCCCCCCACATGATCTAATGGGGGCGCTCTGGATCAATTGTACCCCCATGTTCCTCTGGCAGATACGCCACTGCTCGGTTGCCCTTTGTAGTCTGGGAAAGTGAATTCACTTTCCCAAACGACATATTGGGCTGGATTCAACAGCATGTGGAAGGTTGTTTTCCAGTCTTCTGGAACCATTAGGTGATTCCGCATGACCGCTTCCAGCAGGCCTCGCACATAAGGACTAGTAGGTCCTATGTCCTGTATCGCCAGGCGAAGAGATGTTGGATGACGTGGTTAGCCATTTCGCCACGGAGAGGCGTGGCCCAGAGGTATCTGGAGTATGTGTCTATAGTTACATGTACATACTTCCAGGGAGCTAAGGCCGGCACTAGGGTTACATCCATTTGCCGTAGCTCATTTGCTTGGGTGCCTCTGGGGTTGACTCCGAAATCTGCAGAGGAGCCAAGGCGTGAACACTGAGCGCATGACTTAACGATAGACGAGGTTGGCCTGATGGGAGGGCGATCCGATATCCTGGCAAGGTTTTAGATGTTGGCCAGCTCCGGATTTTCCCCTAGACCTGTGATTGCTCGGCGGCACTCAGCGGAAGCATTCTCCTTTGCGAGGCACATGAGGAGTTCTGTTTGGGCCACAGCCCTTCCCATTGAGGAATCTGTGGGTGTTTGGTGAAGGATTTGAAGGTTGAGAAGCCGAGCGGGATGAGAAAGGAACGCGTTTTGTGGTCTCCACCAGGAATTGAAGCTCTAGTGCAGAATCTGAACTCTCTGGAATTCACAACTTCCCTTTTTTAAAAAAAAGAAAAGAAAAGAAAAACAAGTAGATTATAATAATCCTCTCCAGTGGGATCCAGCATGTTACAGCAAGCCAGGCTGTGAATCTCAGCACTGGAGGGTGCTACATTGCTCTAGATGTATACATATGTTGTCTTTATAATGGATGTGGTGCATTTTTGTCTAGCCTAGGAGTTTCTCTCCTAACTCTATTCCTGTGCTATAGTCTACAGCCCTTAACACGTTACCCCAAACTCTGTGAATCTTAGGTCATTTATGCATGTACCAATTGCCCCACGGCTTTTTTTTTTTTTTGCTGTGGGGTTTTTTGTTTACACAAAAAAGTTTGCTTCCAAAATGCCTCACGTCTTCTCCTCTTGTTTCCCATGATGCACTGCAACACAGCAGCGGGGTCTTCTTTTTTAAATAACTTTATTCATTGATTTTAAGAACATAAGAACATAAGAACTGGCCTGCTGGATCAGACCAGAGTCCATCTAGTCCACCTCTCTGCTACTCGCAGTGGCTCCCCAGGTGTCCTTGGGAGCTCACGTGCAGGACGTGAAAGCAATGGCCTTCTGCTGCTGCTTCCGCTCCTGAGCACCTGGTCTGCTAAGGCATTTGCAACCTCAGATCAAGGCAGATCAAGACTGGTAGCCATAGATCGACTTCTCCTCCATCAATCTGTCCAAGCCCCTTTTTAAAGCTATCCAGGTGAGTGGCCATCACCACCTCCTGTGGCAGCATATTCCAAACACCCATCACACGTTGCGTGAAGAAGTGTTTCCTTTGATTAGTCCTAATTCTTCCCCCCAGCATTTTCAATGGATGCCCCCTGGTTCTAGCATTGATTTTCAACATTAACGTTTAACACAGAGACAAACAAAGATAGTCTTATAACTTTCGTCATGATGAAGCTCTGTACATACACCTTTTCCTTTTCTGCTCTATCCCCCAATAATACTAGAAATTCCCAAAATATATCATTCCCTTTTTTACCCAACCCTCACCCATGCTTTTCACCTTCTATCCTCTCCCCCCCTTCTTATATTGTATAAACTTTTCCCTTTCAGAGAAAAGCCTTTCAACCTAAACGTTTTACTCTTTAAAACTAGTGAGAGGTGAAAAATATAACCAATATTTCCTAGTAGTGTCTTCTAATCCTCCATCCCCAATACTTGCGTCCTGTCCAAGCGCCTGAGAGGAACTGAAAGATGGAGGGGGGGGGCGGAGAGAGAGAGAGAATCCCAAGCCCTCGATAATTAGAAAAGATGTTGCCCTCGGAGCCGAAGATCACTGAAGGGCAGCGGTCAGCTTGGGGAGCCGAGCGGAGCCAATTTCTCATGCCTTTCTGTGCTGTTCCGGCCGATTAGGGATTTGATGAGGGAAGGGGTTTGAGGTTAGCAGCTGCAGGGACCGCAGCTCGGTGGTCATTTCAGGGAGGCTGGAGGCCCAGGAGTGGTGCCGACAGATAGGCAGCAGAGCGAGAGCGGGCGAAATTGGCACACTACCTGTCCGCTCCAGCCGCCTGACCTCTGGGTCCCTGGCTAGTGGCAGCAGAACGGGAACACAGCAGGCTAGAAAGAGACGCGGGCAATCTGGCTTCCTGGGATTGCTTGCCGTTCAAGAAGCACCTGAACAAAGGCAGAACAAGCTCATAGCACCTCATTGTAGAATCACAGAGTTGGAAGAGACCCCCAAGGGCCATCCAGTCCAACCCCCTGCAATGCAGGAACCCACAATCAAAGCACTCCGGACAAGTTTAAAAACCTCTGTTTAAAAACCTCCCAAGAAGGAAACCCCACCACACTCCGAGGTAGAAAGGGGAATATAAATACAAACAACTCCTCCTCCTGCTCCTCCTGCTCCTGCTCCTGCTCCTCCTGCTCCTGCTCCTGCTCCTGCTCCTGCTCCTGCTCCTGCTCCTGCTCCTGCTCCTCCTCCTCCTCTTCTTCTTCTTCTTCTTCTTCTTCTTCTTCTTCTTCTTCTTCTTCTTCTTCTTCTTCTTCTTCTTCTTCTTCTTCTCCTCCTCCTCCTCCTCCTCCTCCTCCTCCTCCTCCTCCTCCTCCTCCTCCTCCTCCTCCTCCTCCTCCTCCCAAGTTAGATGTTTTCTCTACCCCAGCTAGGGTTGCCTGCACTAGATTGGAAAATTCCTGATAATTTGGAAACATCTCTATTAGCCAGGAAGAGGAAACAGGTGCTCAAAGCAAGATAGGTTGTGCTGGTTTAACACTGCAATTTTTTACTTTTGTGGTGAGTCTGGATTTTTATTTCAATTTCTTAAAAAGTCAGACAGACAGCCAGCCCTCCTGCCTGGCCGGGCTGGAAGCAGAGCCAGGGTGGCAAGTTTCAGAGCACACCTAGGTAAATTGCCTGGCTGGCTCCAATCCCTGGAACCCAAAGTACTTCAGCCGGCCGGGAAGCCTTGTCCAGCCTTGACAGATTGAAGTGGAACAAATCCCATTTGGTTGTTATCCTGCGAACAGAAAGAAGATGGATTTGTGAACGATGGCAGATCCCCACACGGCTGCTTAATATGCCCCGGCTCAGGAGAGGGAAAATATCTCTGAAGAAAATGCCTCCAGTTTGGAAAAGTGTCCTTCTGCCGTCACGAGGCCTAGTTAAAGCATTCAGGCAAGTGGTGGATTCATGCCAGAATTCTTAAGAACATAAGAACAAGCCAGCTGGATCAGACCAGAGTCCATCTAGTCCAGCTCTCTGCTACTCGCAGTGGCCCACCAGGTGCCTTTGGGAGCTCATGTGCAGGATGTGAAAGCAATGGCCTTCTGCGGCTGCTGCTCCAGAGCACCTGGTCTGCTAAGGCATTTGCAACCTCAGATCAAAGAAGATCAAGATTGGGAGCCAGAGATCGACTTCTCCTCCATCAATCGGTCCAAGCCCCTTTTAAAGCTATCCAGGTGAGTGGCCATCACCACCTCCTGTGGCAGCATATTCCAAACACCAATCACACGTTGCGTGAAGAAGTGTTTCCTTTGATTAGTCCTAATTCTTCCCCCCAGCATTTTCAATGGATGCCCCCTGGTTCTAGGATTGTGAGAAAGAGAGAAAAATGTCTCTCTGTCCACATTTTCTACCCCGTGCATAATTTTATAGACTTCAATCATATCCCCCCTCAGACGTCTCCTCTCCAAACTAAAGAGTCCCAAACGCTGCAGCCTCTCCTCATAAGGAAGGTGCTCCAGTCCCTCAATCATCCTTGTTGCCCTTCTCTGCCCCTTTTCTATCTCTTCGATATCCTTTTTGAGATGCGGCGACCAGAACTGAACTCTTCCTTGCTGACCCCCTTCCCCCTTCTCTTTCCCCCTCCCCTCCATTCAAGACTGATAACAGGTTGAATGGATTGACTGCACAAGCATTCTGATGAGGGTGACAGACAGCGTCTGGGAGGAAAAGGAGAGGGGGGAGCAGATTGCAGGCACCACGAAGAGGTGGGGTTCCATTTTTGCCCGCTGATGGCAGGAGACTTCCAGGTGATTGAGATCCTTGCCTGCTGATGCTCAGCTGATCAACAGGTAGACGATGGACCCAAAGGGGGTGGTGCAATTGTCCAGAGAAGAAACTTTAAAAAGAAAAATGAGGCCTTGTCTTAGGTTTGCCAACTTTTTTACAAAGACATAGAAGAAGAAGAAGAAGAAGAAGAAGAAGAAGAAGAAGAAGAAGAAGAAGAAGAAGAAGAAGAAGAGGAGGAGGAGGAGGAGGAGGAGGAGGAGGGGAGGAGGAGGAGGAGGAGGAGGAGGAGTTTGGATTTATATCCCCCCTTTCTCTCCTGCAGGAGACTCAAAGGGGCTGACAATCTCCTTGCCCTTCCCCCCTCACAACAAACACCCTGTGAGGTAGGTGTTATTCATTGACATGAATAACATGAGAGTAAAGCAAATAACCTACATTCTGACCATAAGCTTAAATTACAAATGGAAAGCTGAAATCACCTCACCATATTCGGACAGCATGACTTTCTCACCATTGTATTGCACACCAAAATCCTTGTAGGCGCTGACATTGGGCTTAATTAAATAGGCAAAGGACTGTAAAACTAACAGTTGATCCAATTACCCAGCCACCATGCTAATTAGATGAAAGAAGATAAGTCTAAGTTTTGGTTCAAACCAAAGGGTTCAACCGTGTTTAAACAATATATGATTCCAACTGAATGTTGCTTTCCCAAAAAAAAAAGCATTGAAAACTCCCCAGATATTTTGGAAGATATTTCTATCACTGGAGCCTCCCTAATTTGGTGACCCTCTCCCTCACAGAGTTATTGTTATAAGGATCAAATGAAGGAGAGGAAAACTACATAAGCTGCTTTAGGCTGTGGTGGGATCCAAAAATTTTAGTAACAGGTTCCCATGGTGGTGGGATTCAAACTGTGGCGTAGCGCCAATGGGGCTGGGCGGGGCACAACAGGGGCGTGGCTGGGCATTCCAGGGGCGGGGCATTAATAATTTCTTTGTTACTGTAAAAAACTCTTACTGTAAAAAACGTTCCTAATTTCCAGCTGGTATTTTTCTGTCCATAATTTAAACTCATTATAGCAAGTCCTATCGTCTACGGCCAACAGAAACAACTACTTCTCCTCTAATTGACTGCCTGTCAAATACTTAATACTTTCAGATACTTAATTTTGTTTCTAGAAATCAAAAGAAGGATTATACTTTCCTTAAACAAGAAACTTTACCATATTTCTAAAACATGTTTTTAAAACAGCCGCACAGGGAGATTTATCCCATTTTCTACCTTCGCTAACAAGCCACATAGGAAACAACAGGACTTTATGATTTTTGGACCTAATGGAATTTCTAACGGAAAATCAGACCCAATTAGTAACCCCCTCTCGGCACACACAGATAATTAGTAGCCCACTCTCGGGAACTGGTGAGAACCTGCTGGATCCCACCTCTGGTTTAAGGTCCTCATTGTGGAGAAAGGCAGTAGACTGTTGTCGAAGCAGTAACCAGTCCAGGAATTCCCAAGAATATGATCAACTGAAACATCTTTTGTGTGCTATAGGAGACTCAGTAGTCATCAGGGACGGCCCAGATGCCCTCGTCGCCCCTTCACAGTAAGTGACCAATGGAAATAAATACAGCTGAAGACAGGGGGCAGTTAAAAATAAGTTGATTGGTGGGTGAGAAAGAAAGAAGCAGAGAAAGGAAATGATATGGGGGTTGCTAGGAGGAGGGAAAGAAGAAATAGGGTGGTAAGTAAGCCATATTGAGTGCCCATTGAGCAGAAAAGTAGGGTATGAATTAAGCAAATAGAAGAGGAGGAGGAGTTTGGATTTATATCCCGCCTTTCTCTCCTGTAAGGAGACTCAAAGTGGCTTACAAATTCCTTCCCTCCCTCCTGCCAGAACAGGTATCTTGAGAGGTTGGTGGGTCTAAGAAAGTTCAGACAGAACTGTGATTAGCCCAAGGCCTCCCAGCAGACTGCACAAAGAGGAGCGGTCACACAAATCCAGTTCCCCAGATAAGAGTCTACCACTCATGTGGAAGAGTGGGGAGTCAAACCCGGTTCTCCAGATTAGAATCCACCTGCTCTTAACCACTATGCTATGCTGGCTCTCCTAAACAGATATTGCTTTTAAATGGCTTGAGTGCTTGGGTGAAAAGAAAGCATACAAACTTTTTCAGGAAAAAAAAATAGAACAACCTTTTTAACTCAGAAAAGCTCCCCAAGGTCGAATCCCCACTACCGTCTTAGCCAGGTTTCAAAACACAAACTAACCAGGTTTGAGGGACGACCTCCCCATTACTTGCGTGGCAGATTCCATTTCTGGCGCTCGTTCCCCCGTTAATCCGCGTTCTGGCAGGACCTGGTTGCAAGTGGCATAGACCCTATTAACATGGTTCAGGGCTGATCCGAGGGGAGGGATGAGGGTTGAAACCCTGACTCGTTTCCCGTCCTGGAGTGTGACGTGGAATTCGGGCAACCAATCAGCGCTGTGATGCACGCGCAGCCTTTCCTTGGTTTCGTTTCCGTTTTTGCGATCGGCCAGCAGAAGGGGATGCAAACGTTAAACAGTCAAATGTGTAACTTTGAATCGTTCATGGTTTACACAGGTAACGATTAACTGTTTGCCCAGTTAAATGTTAAACTTTTACATGCTGGTTTTTTTTTTATCACACCCCTACAATGTACGTTTCCACAGTGGGAAAAGGTCCCACCCCATCAAGGCACGCCAGCCAATCAGGGGAGACTGGCAAAGTGAGCTCGCCTGGTAGTGGGGATTGCTAAGAGTTCTGCAACCGGGTGTGTCTGCTGTGTGCTCGCTGCGGTGGGGAGGGAGAAACTCCGATGAAGAGGACACGGTTTCACAACGAACAGGTTTGGATCTGCGTGCAAATTTCAAGTGGGGATTCGACCCAAATCAGCTGTCCCAACGGTTGTTCTTTCTGTCTTTGAGCCTCACCTGGTGGGACCTGCATGCCAGATGAATCCAAGAAATGAGCATCACGTTGGCAGCTCTGGATTGGGGTGGAGGTGGGGTCTCTAGTAGAGGGTCCTTGGCAGGGTATCATGCCACAGAGACCACCCTCAAAAGCAGCCATTTTCTTCAGAGGAACGGATCTGTTTTGTCTGGAGAACAGTTGTAATTCTGGGAGATCTACAGGGCTCCCCTGGAGGCTGGCAACTGCAGGTGGACCAAAGAGCCACACCTTCCCCACAAAAGTGGTTGCCCCTTCCTGCTGGGGTATTTTGGGGGGAGGGGGTCCATCAAGCTCTGATACATTCCCCTGCCAGGAAACGGGGAAGGGGAGAAGTCCTTCCCCTCCAGGCCCACTGGGTCTTCATGAACCGCCGTATTGCCCTTCATCCTCCTGCAGTCTCAATAAACCTGGCTAATTAGCGTCCTGACCACTCAATTAATTAGGCAGTACACTTAATTATGACAAACTACATTATCCGATATAGCCCTGAGTCCAACAGACATTAGCGTTGGGTTATGTTCGGTAACAATTTGATTTGAGAGGGAGTTTATTGACCAGAAAAGACATATGATGAGATTAAAATAATCAGGAGAACTCGCGCAGTGCCGTGGGCTTGTCGTAGCCGAGGGCCCGGGTTATAAAGGGGGGGGGGCTGATCAAATTAGCTGCTTCATTCTCATTAAGAGGCCCTGCGCAAACGACAAGGGAGGCGGGGGCAGCCGAGCAGGGAGGGGGGATTCACAGGGGGCCCAGGCGAAGGGGGGTACAGTTTATGTCTACATGGACTACAGTTTATGTCGATCCTGGCCCAAGAGCCCCTTGGCTCAGGGAATTTGAAGGCTCTTTTAGGGTCCCCGTCTGCTCCTGACAGAAACTCAGGGTAAAATTAAGAGAGCTGATCTGACAGGAACTCTGAAAGTATATCTGGGCCAGCCCAACATGGCTGCTTGTGAAAATACCTCTCCAAATCACATGTTGAAATGACCCCGGTTGGTATTCAAATATCCTAAAGGGTTAGAGGAAATGATATTCAAAAATCCTAAAGGGTTAGAGATTAGAGAACCTCAACAACCATCTTGTCCTATACAAACCTACGGAGGAGGAGGAGGAGGAGGAGGAGGAGGAGGAGGAGGAGGAGGAGAAGGAGAAGGAGAAGGAGAAGGAGAAGGAGAAGGAGAAGGAGAAGGAGAAGGAGAAGAAGAAGAAGAAGAAGAAGAAGGAGGAGGAGGAGGAGGAGGAGGAGGAGGAGGAGGAGGAGGTGTAGATTTTGGATTTATAATCCACCTTTCTCTCCTCTAAGGAAACTTAAGGTGGCTGACAAGCTCCTTTCCCTTCCTCTCCCCACAACAAACACCTTGTGAGGTGGGTGGAGCTGAGAGAGTTTGGAGAGAACTGAGACTAGCCCAAGGTCACCCAGCAGGAATGAAGGAGTGCAGAAATACATCCAGGTCACCAGATAAGCCTCTGCCACTCAGGGGGAGGAGTGGGGAATCAAACCCGGCTCTCCAGATTAGAGTGCACCTGCTCTTAACCACAACACCACACTGGCTCCCACTTAGACACTTAAGGCAGACAATGCCCCCCACCACTGAAGAAAGGTGAGTTGCCAATCGCCAGGCGGAGCCTGGAGATCTCCCAGAATGATAACTGATCTCTGGAGGACAGAGTAGAGTTGCCAACTCTGGACTTGGAAATTCCTGGAAATGTGGGGGTGGAGGCAGGGGAGCATGGGCACGGAGGGAGGGAATCTCAGCAGGATATAATGCCAAACAGTCTACCTGCCACCCCTGCCATTTATTCCAGAGCAGGGGTCTGCAACCAGTGGCTCTCCAGATGTTCATGGACTACAATTCCCATCAGCCCCTGCCAGCATGGCCAATTGGAGTCCAGGGGCTGATGGGAATTGTAGTCCATGAACATATGGAGAGCCACAGGTTGCAGATCCCTGTTCCAGAGGAACTAATCTCTGTCTTCTGGAGATCCATTGTAAGTCCAGTAGATCTCCAGCCCTACCTAAGAACCTTACGACAGAGATCAGTTACCCTGAAGAAAATTACTGCTTTAAGGCTGGACTCTGCGGCATTATATTCCCCTTAGGCACCTCCCGTTTCCAAAGCCCCCCTCCCCCCTTTCCTAAACTAAACCTGCCAAATCTCTAGGAATTTTTTCCACTCTTACAATATAATGAGAACAATTGCAAAAATAAATACACAAAGTAAAATAAATAAAACAGTTATAAAATGGTCATAATTTTACATGCACACTCAACATAAATTATTTTTATTATTGATAATGATACTCAGTGGTGGGATCCAAAAATTTTAGCAACAGGTTCCCATGGTGGTGGGATTCAAACTGTGGTGTAGCGCCAATGGGGCTGGGCGGGGCACGACGGGGGCGTGGCCGGGCATTCCGGGGGCGGGGCATTCCTGGGCGGGGCTGTGGCAAGGACGCAGCCGCTGTGCCGGTCCTTGGGTGGGAAACGAATGCACGCAGGCGCAGGCTGCCACGCACGCCAGTGCACCTCCTGCTAGACTGCTTCAAGTTCTGCACGCTACTGCTGAGAGGAGGGGCGTAACTAAGGCAAAAATCACGTGGCAAAATCACCAATTAGTAACCCCCTCTTGGCACACACAAATAATTAGTAACCTACTCTCGGGAACCTGTGAGAACTTGCTGGATCCCACCTCTGATGATACTACTACTAATAATAACATGTCAGGAAAACCGTACTTCTACTGTTGTTGAAGGCTTTCATGGCTGGATTCAACTGGTTGTGGTGGGTTTTCCGGGCTATGTGGCTGTGGTCTGGTAGATCTTGTTCCTAATATTTTGCCTGCATCTGGCTGGCATCTTCAGAGGTGTATCACAGAGAGAAATCTGTTACACACTGTGTCCAGTGAGAAGGGAATGTTTAGTGGGGTATATATTGTCCATGTCCCAGGGTGGGGAACCAATCAGTAAGTGTTTGGGTGGAACTTGCTATGCAAAGGTGTGGTTGAGTGCCTTGTATTGCAGGTGGGGTTATCAGTCCATTTACATTTGTAGTCACATTTGCATTCCCTGCAGCAGCAGCAGTATTGGTGAATGCAAATCCTGTGTCTGGGTGGAGTCCATTGTCCATGAACTTAGCATGCCCTTGGCCTTTGATTCTGGTGTTTTTAAGTACTGGTAGCCAAGCTTTGTTAATTCTCAGAGTCTCTTCTTTCTTGTTGAAGTTGTCTTGGTGTTTGCGAATTTCAATGGCCTCCCTGTGCAGTCTGACATAGTAACCTTCCGAATTCTCCAGAATTTCAGTGTTTTCTAATAAAATGTCATGCCCAGTTTTGTTTAACACATGTTCTGCAATTGCAGATTTTTCAGGATGGTTAAGCCGACAGTGTCTTTCATGCTCCTTAATACGAGTCTGAATGCTGCGTTTTGTGGTTCCCATGTAGACCTTTCCACAGCTGCAGGGTATGCGATAGACTCACTGCAGAAGTGAGGGGCCACCTCTCTTAGAGGGGCCACCTTGAGGAGTCCTGGCTGCTCTACCTGTGCCCAGCAGGTGAGAGAGGACAGGATCAGTTTCACTGCTTGCCCCAGGTGCTATTTAGTGCAGGTATGCCATCACTGGTGCCTGGTTCAGTTCTTCCACCTCCAGCTAAAGGGTCTTAGGAAGCAGCGCTGGGGAAGGCCTTCCGGTGCCTTAGACCATTGGGAGACGTGGCCAGTCTAAATAACAGCAACGGGTTAGACAGAAAAACAACCTCTTGTTTGGTTTAAATCTGTTCATCTCGCTTTAAAAAATCTGTTTCGATTGATTTGACATTTTGTGGAATATCGTAAGTGCATCCGCTGTAATTGCGTTTTGCTCAATAAAAATTATATTATTAATCATTTATTATTATTACCTCAATCAGAGGATTAAAATAGGTTCGATAAACTGGCCAGGGCTCAGTATACACGGCACAGTTCCTACATGAATTGTGATCTCCACTATATGATCTAGGGCATAGGTGTCAAACTTGCGGCCATCCAGATGTTATGGACTACAGTTCCCATCATCCTCTGCCAGCATGATGCTGGCAGGGGATGATGGGATCTGTCGTCCATAACATCTGGAGGGCCGTGAGTTTGACACCTATGATCTAGGGCAGTGGTGGCGAACCTATGGTACTCCAGATGTTCATGGACTACAATTCCCATCAGTCCAATTGTCCATGCTGGCAGGGGCTTATGGGAATTGTAGTCCATGAACATCTGAAGTTCCACAGGTTGGCCACCCCTGGGGGATCTCAGAAATTGTGCTGGGTGCACTTAGCAACATTCCACAATATCGCAATGCAAACTGGGTGGAAGAAAGACCCCAAATCCCTTCCTAATATATAATAAGTGCTTAATTCCTAGTCAGAATGTGGCAGGTACTTGAGAATTAATTTTCTGTTACCCATGAACGACTGCTTCTTTTGCCATCAGATATCTGGGGTAGCAAAAGAAGCAACGGGCAGATATTTCCCAAAAAAAATTAAATGGACCGGAAAATATCTGTTTGTTTCATAGAGTTTCCAACCTCCAAGACAGCTGTCATGGTGTCATGGTTAGGAGTGGCAGACTGTAATTCGGTGAACCAGGTTTGTTTCCCCGCTCCTCCACGTCAACCCAGTTGGGTGATGTTGGGCCAATCACAGTTCTTTCCAAACTCCACCCACCTCACAAGGTGCCTGTTGTGGAAAGGGGAAGGAAAGGGGACTGTAAACCGCTTTGAGACTCCTTATGGTTGAGAAAAGTAGGGTATGAATCCAAACTCCTCCTCCTTCTCCTCCTCCTCATTTTTCCAGGTGGGGCTTAAACATGTCCTGGAATCACAATGGACTTTAAGCCATGGACCAGCAAAGAAATACTGCAATACAAGTGTAACCTCTTTCTGTGGGTTCTGTGGGGCAGTACTTGGAAGGAGTTGCAAAGAACTAAGTTTAAACAAAACAGTTTACTTCTCTTAACAAATAACACTTTTAAAACATTTAACATTTACACTTTACAGTCCTGTTAAGTTTGCATTTTCAAGTCCTTATATTTACAGTCTACTGATATTGCCAAGTCCAATTCTTCTTTGCTGGTGGTTGGCTTTTGAAGACTTCAGAGGCTTGGTGAACGGGATCCAAGATGATGAAGGTTTCCAGGAGAACTCTCAGCATTTACATACACAAAAAACCCTGAAACAATAAATTCTAACGTTTACAATATAGCAAAAAAATAAACTCCCTTCCCACTAGTTCCCCACAACATTGCAGTTACCTTAAACAAGGTGTTAAAGGCTTAATAAAATCAATGGAGATCCCAGCCAGGTACCCTTGCTTCTTCCAACCTCATGAGTTCTGCAGCATTCTGCTTCTTTTCAGACTCCACCCCTTTCTGGGTCATCCCATTCTTACACAGGGGTTACACAAGCACACTAGTAATATTAACTAGCAGTTAACTAGCAATTTCACATGACACCAAAGATCTCCATATTCTGCTAGCAACGGTCCTTTCTGCACAACCTTTTTAAGACATCTTGGGGATGTCTTTAAAAAAGTGTTTCCTGATTTTTTTTTCCAGACCGCATGGACAAATGGTTCTATTAGGAACCATCTGTCCCCTGTGCTGCGCCAGCTGAAATGGCTCCCAGTGGAATACCGGATCACCTTCCAGGTGTTGGTTTTGACCTTTAAGGCCCTTCACGGCCTGGGGCCCTCATACCTTAAGGACCGTCTCTCTCCTTTTGTCCCTACTCGGCCTCTGTGATCTGCAGAGGCAAACTTGCTGGCGGTCCTTGGAGTCCTGTGTTCAGTTCTGGTTGCCACATCTCAAAAAGGATATCAAAGAGATAGAAAAAGTGCAGAGAAGGGCAACGAGGATGATTGAGGGACTGAAGCACCTTCCTTATGAGGAGAGGCTGCAGCGTTTGGGACTCTTTAGTTTGGAGAGGAGACGTCTGAGGGGGGATATGATTGAAGCCTATAAAATTATGCATGGGGTAGAAAATGTTGACAGAGAGAAATTTTTCTCTCTTTCTCACAATACTCGAACCAGGGGGCATCCATTGAAAATGCTGGGGGGAAGAATTAGGACTAATAAAAGGAAACACTTTTTCACACAATGCGTGATTGGTGTTTGGAATATGCTGCCACAGGAGGTGGTGATGGCCACTCACCTGGATAGCTTTAAAAGGGGCTTGGACAGATTTATGGAGGAGAAGTCGATTTATGGCTACCAATCTTGATCCTCTTTGATCTGAGGTTGCAAAGGCCTGAGCAGACCAGGTGCTCGGGAGCAGCAGCAGCAGCAGAAGGCCATTGCTCTCACATCCTCCACGTGAGCTCCCAAAGGCACCTGGTGGGCCACTGCGAGTAGCAGAGTGCTGGACTAGATGGACTCTAGTCTGATCCAGCTGGCTTGTTCTTATGTTCTTATGTTCTTATGTTCCCGGCCCCTCAATGATGCGACTAGCCTCTACCCAGGCCAAGGCTTTCACTGTCCCTGGTCCCTGTCTGGTAGAATGCCCTTCCTCCAGCTATCAGGGCCCTGCAGGACCTTGGACAGTTCTGCAGGGCCTGTAAAACAGAGCTGTTCCGCTAGGCCCGTGGTGGTGAACCTTTGGCACTCCAGATGTTATGGATTACAATTCCCATCAGCCCCAGCCAATTGGCCATGCTGGCAGGGGCTGATGGGAATTGTAGTCCATAACATCTGGAGTGCCAAAGGTTCGCCACCACTGCACTAAGCTTTTAGGGGGGCTGGTTGCTGATTGCCTCCCCCGCCACCCCCCTCATAACATCCTAGCTGGTTACCGCTATATTGCGTCCAGTCCCCTCCCAGGGGGATAGGAGGTTCTTCGAGTGCCATCTGATATTAGTTTTTTTCCTGTCTGGTTCTGATGTCGTGTTAAATTATTTCTGTTTTAATGGTTTTATCTTCTGTACACCACCCAGAGCCCTTTGGTGGTAGGCAGTATAACAAATTTGAATGAATGAATGAATGAATGAATGAATGAATGAATGAATGAATGAATGAATGAATGAATGAATGAATGAATGAATACATACATACATACATACATACATACATACATACATACATACATACATACATACATACATACATACATACATATGGTGGAATTTCGGTTTTCATTGTCACTGGTTTTCGTCGATTTCGGTTTTTGACGATTCTTTCTGCGAAAATTTTGTCTCGGTTTTTGTCACTTGCTTCATTTTTGTTGGTTTTGTTGGTTTTTGTCGGCGTGTGTGCACTATTTTTGCAACGAAAACTGGCGACCCATGCTTTTCGATTGCTGGCCAGGGGTTGCCTCGGTTTTCATCGGTTTTGGATTTTGCCAAGGTTTCCCAGATGAATTACCAACGAAAACTGAGGTTCCACTGTTCGTACGTACGTACATACATAAAACAAAACACTAGAGGAGACAGCGGGGTTTTTTCTCCTCCATCCCTTTTCTGATGCTTGAATCCTTTGTGCCGCCCAACATTTACTGAAGGTTTCTCACAGAAGTTTCCTCTGTTGGCCTGCTCACTTTTCCTGTGTGTAAAGTACATGAATAAAGTTAGTGCTTCTTGGTGATCTCAGGAACATTTGTTTTTCTGTGACCAGAACTGTGACCAGAACTGTGTTCAGTTCTGGTCACCACATCTCAAAAAGGATATCGAAGAGATAGAAAAAGTGCCGAGAAGGGCAACGAGGATGATTGAGGGACTGGAGCACCTTCCCTATTTATTTATTTATTTATAATTACATTTGTATACCTTACCATCCCCTGAAGTCTCTGGAAATGAACAACAAAATAATATTCCAGAAACAATAATAACAATAAATAATCAATATAAATATACATATTTAAAACTTGAAACTACAGCAACTATGAGGAGAGGCTGCAGCGTATGGGACTCTTTAGTTTGGAGAGGAGGCGGCTGAGGAGGGATATGATTGAAGTCTATAAAATTATACAGGGGGTAGAAAATTGCAAATGCCTTAGCAGACCAGGTGCTCGGGAGCAGAAGCAGCAGCAGCAGCAGCAGGCCATTGCTTTCACATCCTACATGTGAGCTCCCAAAGGCATCTGGTGGGCACTGCGAGTAGCAGAGTGCTGGACTAATGGACTTTGGTCTGATCCAGCTGGCTTGTCTTATGTTCTTATGTTCTTAAAATGTGGACAGAGAGAAATTTTTCTCTCTTTCTCACAATACTAGAACCAGGGGGCATCCATTGAAAATGCTGGGGGGAAGAATTAGGACTAATAAAAGGAAACACTTCTTCACATAGCGTCCTTGATTGGTGTTTGGAATATGCTGCCACAGGAGGTGGTGATGGCCACTCACCTGGATAGCTTTAAAAGGGGCTTGGACAGATTTATGGAGGAGAAGTCGATCTCTGGCTCCCAATCGCCAGTCCTCAACAGTCACAGGATTGCAAATGTCTTAGCAGACCAGGTGATCGGGAGCGGCAGCAGCAGCAGCAGAAGGCCATTGCTTTCACCTCCTGCCTGTGAGCTCCCAAAGGCACCTGGTGAGCCACTGCGAGTAGCAGAGAGCTGGACTAGATGGATTCTGGTCTGATCCAGCTGGCTTGTTCTTATGTTCTTATGTTCCTTTTTTGTTTTCAGTGAGATATCTTTGAAGCTACACAGACTTGAAATACGGGCAAATGGGCGATTTGCACATCAAGTCTCTGTAGCTTTGAAGGTAACTCATTGAAAGCAACAATAACAAAAAAAGGAAAAGCAACCACGTTCGCAAGATCATCAGGAAGAACTAACTTTATTCATGTACTTGACCTGCAAGAAAAGCGAGCGGTTGAGATGCAAGCAGAGGAAACCTCCGTGGGAAACCTTAAGAAAAGCGGGATATAAATACAATCAATCAATCAATCAATCAATCAATCAATCAATCAAAGGTGGCAGATGGCAGGGAGAATCCCTGAAGTGGCCGCAAATGGTGGGCACAAGCTGCAGAGAAAACGAAAATGGAAGCTTTAAACTCAAGCAGGGAAAAACTGCCTGATCTCCGCACAATCTCCAGGAGTTACAGTGGATCTCTAGACTATTGAGATCACTTTCCATGGAGAAACTGGCAGTTTCAGAGGGTGCCCTTTATGACATCCCACCCTTGCTGAGCTCTCTCCCCTCCAAAAACTCCTCCCCCCCCCAAGATACTGCCTCCAAATCTCCAAGGACTTCCCAAGCCAGAGCTAACAACCATTCACAACACACAACAGGTAGGTCGGCGGCTGCATTTTGAACAGGTAACGTCTTCAAGGGCAGTCCTAAAAACAGGATGCTTCAGCAGTCTGGCCAGGAAGTTAGAAAAGTATGGATTAGTTTAGCCAAGACAACCAAATCTAGAAGGCAGGACAGTTTCTCCTAGCTACCCGGCCACCAATCTGACAGCATCTAGCACCACATCAACACCTCGCTGATTCCAGAGTCTGCTCACACATTTAGCGCTCTATAAAAACTTGAAAGATTTATGTGTCAGCCTCATTTTCCGCTAGTGCTTATCTCAAGATAGCTGCTATGGCCCACTGCTTGCTCATAGGTGCCTAATGGTTTCTGGGGACATGTAGCCGTCCGGAGGAAAACCATCAAAGTCACAAACGGAAAATGAAATCAGCCATTCAAGTGTGTTTCAACAATATGGGCTTTCAAGGAACTTCTGTGGGTGTCAGTCGAGGCTATTAGAGGTGAATTTATTAAGAAACACATTAATTCCGGCAGAGACAATAAACTAAAATCATATATCATCCTTGCCAGCATGGTGACCCAGTTAGATGTCACAAGTTGGAGCAAATATTTAGATGGAAGAATTCTTTTTCAACCATGAGCTAGTCCAAAATTTGTCCTTACAAACGGCTTCTGTTCATAGAATAAGAAGGTGAAGAGTTTGGATCTAGGCCCCGCCTTTCTCTCCTGTAAGGAGACTCAAAGGAGCTTACAAAGTCCTTTCCCGCCCTTTAAGAACATAAGAACATAAGAACATAAGAACAAGCCAGCTGGATCAGACCAGAGTCCATCTAGTCCAGCTCTCTGCTACTCGCAGTGGCCCACCAGGTGCCTTTGGGAGCTCACATGCAGGATGTGAAAGCAATGGCCTTCTGCTGCTGCTGCTCCCGAGCATCTGGTCTACTAAGGCATTTGCAATCTCAGATCAAAGAGGATCAAGATTGGTAGCCATAAATCGACTTCTCCTCCATAAATCTGTCCAAGCCCCTTTTAAAGCTATCCAGGTGAGTGGCCATCACCACCTCCTGTGGCAGCATATTCCAAACACCAATCACACCAAACACTTTCCCCACAACAGATGCCTTGGGAGGAAGGTGGGGGTGAGAGAGTTTTAAACAAATCATGGCAAACCCAGCAGGAATGTAGGAATGGGGAACCCAATCCAGTTCACCAGATAGGAGTCCACCTGCTCTTAACCACCACCCCACGCTGGAGGGATTCATCAGATGCCCGGCTGGAGTTACATGGAAGGCCTCGAAGATGCCCCATTTTGAATCCCCACCTAAAACAACAACATTTTTTGGGTTTTGCTGGGCAGAGAGAAGTGCTCAAAGAATTGTGCACTTTAACAGATTATGCATACGAAGTTCTAGGTCGGGATGATTCTGCTCTCCATACCTTTGAATGGGAAATATGCTGTACCATGAAGCCTTTTGTGGATATTATTGTGCATATCTTAGATATCTTGACAAATGGAGCGTTGACTCTTGAAAGTTTCTTCTTCTTCTTCTTCTTCTTCTTCTTCTTCTTCTTCTTCTTCTTCTTCTTCTTCTTCTTCTTCTTCTTCTTCTTCTTCTTCTTCTTCTTCTTCTTCTTCTTCTTCCCTTAACCTTATAACAAAGAACCTCCAATACAGTACAAGCCCATATAAACATATAAGCAAGAGTATCCTAAATTAACAGTAACAAAAGCTTAAGTCAACTGGAGAACCTAGCTAAAGTATAATCCTAAACATTTGGCAAATAAATCCAACATTGAGAGGCTTACATTAAACCTTAAAAGGGACAAAGGCAAGAAGGAAACCATGTGAAATATCAGCACATTTGTATATACATGTTCTTTCCAGGACTTGTGGAGGCTTTTGGACAACACTGGTCTCTTTGCTCTGATCCTTAGCCAGTGTAGTTCGGTGGCAGGCTCAGGAAAATATTTTTCCTATTTTCCTGCTGGTAACAATTGTGAGCCCCTTTGAGTCTCCTGCAGGAGAGAAAGGGGGGATATAAATCCAAACTCTTCTTCTTCTTCTTCGGAGGCTGGCCTCTCTAGCATAAGACCCCCTGAGGCCCCTCCCCTCCCCAGACCCCTCCCCTCCCAGACTCCATTCCCAGGAATTTCCCAACCTGATGTTGGCAGCCTTACTTGGGAATTATGAGATTTTCGGCAGGGTAAGTTAGACACTCATTTCGGTAAATGAACGAGAATAGTAGTGTATTTGAAACCAACGTAAACCAGCTTCAAAAGGCAATCGCAACAGGGGTGTAGAAAGCAGAGGGCCGGGGAGAGACCTGCGGAAAAAAACCAAGCGAGGGAGAAAGGAAACTTGCAGAGAATTCAAGGGAAACGTAGGTCACGGAGCAAGGGTGCGAATTTGGGTCGAGGAATGGAGGAAGGGCACCACGGCATGCTCTCTTCCTCCTCCTCCTGTCTGAAAATCTGGGAATTAAGTTTGCCCGAGTGTCATCTCCCAGGCATCAGGCGTCAGATACAATTACTCACCCGCTGCCTCATAATTACTGCAAATGGCCCATTAAAGGAAAATTATCATCAATATGATATTATCAGACAGTGGTTAAATGAATGAAGGGAAGTGCTCATTCGCCCATTGTCCTGTTAATAGAGGCATCTCTGAAATTGATCATGTGGGGGGGAAAGCGATAGGCCGCCGTTGCTTCCAAAGCGCCGCTGACGTCCGGGGCAGAGAAGAAACCAAAGAGGCTGCCGTTCTGGCAGGGTCAAGCACGTCCAGAGATTCACAACAACACAAGCCTTTATTGGCATTTAAAACAGGACAAAAATTTTAAAACAAAACAAGGTTAAGAATTGCAGTGAAAATTACTAATTTCCAGTATAAAATCTGCAACAGTTTCACAAAGGAGCACATCAGAGCTGTTCAGGAGACTGGGTATCTTGTAACACTCATGCCACTGAGAACATTGCAAGAAAACGGAATTCATGTATTTCATGCGTATCTGATTGTATTTAGGGCATAGAAACAGAGAACGGTCAAGTGTTTCAACCGTAGTCAGATCACATGAACAAACTCTTTTAGAACGTTCCGTATTCTTGAATCTTCCCTCCAGCAGAGCTGATGGCAGCACATTACATCTTGCAGTAGCCGAGGCTCTCCTCTGGGTGGGATTAATCAGCAGACGAAGATATGCTGCCATAATTCCTCGCTCGCATGGGATTAATAATGTAGTTGGAGAACAGGTTGTCTTGGCAGCAAGAGTCAAATTATGAAAATCAAGTTCCAAGAGCCTATTCTGAACTAGTCTGAAGGCTTCCACCTTTGTGAGCATAAGGAGTGACTGTGATTCCAAGGGGAAACCAATAGCTTCAACCTTTCTAAAGATCAAAGTATACCATTCTGAAATAAAGTGATCTGATAACAGAGAGGGAATATAGCTATTGGATCCCGCTAGACGTCCAGAGATTCGAACCTAGCTCTTCAGATAAGAGTCCATTGTTCATGTGGAGAAGTGGGGAATCAAACCCGGTTCTCCAGGTTAGAGTCCACCTGCTCTTAACCCCTACACCACGCTGGCTTTCTGTCTGCGAACATCCCTGACCCTTTAGCGTTGACTTGATGGCAAAAAAAAAACACAGCAACCACATTGCCCTAAGCCAGTGGTGGCGAACCTATGGCACGGGTGCCAGAGGTGGCACTCAGAGCCCTCTCTGTGGGCACGTGCAAACAGAGTCGCCCCTACCCCCACACATCTAGGCTGGCCTGGGCCGCTGGGCTCGATTATTAGCATTAAACCTAAGACCTAGTTTTGGGGAAGCAGTGCAGGTAACCCTGTTAAGCGCTGTTAAACCCCACTGATTTTTATGTGAAGAACTCAAGCGCGATCCTTTACCTGGGAGTAAGCACAGTTGCTGGCAATGGGGCTTGCTTCTGAGTAAACCCTCCTAGGGTCGTGATTCACCCATTGGAAGAGTTGCACAGTTGCTTCAAAGCAAAGCCACCGACGACCACCAAACTTACTCCCGAGTGATGCATGCCTCGGAGCCATCCATTTTTTCTAAACTAAAACCTCAGTATTCAAGTAAAATTGCCGTGTTGGCACTTTGGAATAAATAAATGGGTTTTGGGTTGCAATTTGGGCACTCAGTCTCCAAAAGGTTCGCTATCACTGCCCTAAGCGTTTTAACTTCTCCTCACAGGGCAGTTGCTTCAGCCCTCTGATCATTTGGGTTGCAGTTTCCTACACCTTCTCAAGCTCTGCAATGCTCTTTTTTTAGGTGCGGGAATCAAAACTGCACACAATGTATTGTCGAAGGCTTTCATGGCCGGAATCACTAGAGTGTTGTGGGTTTTCCGGGTTGTCTGGCCAGGTTCCAGTACCCTTTTCTCCTGATGTTTCACCTGCATCTGTGGCTGGCATCTTCAGAGGATCTTTAAAACTGTGCACACTTTTTAAATTGTGATCTCGTCATCGATTTGGATAAGAGCAGTATGATAGCGGCACCTTTATTTTCTATTCTAGCTCAAAATTATGACCAGCATGGACTCTACCTTTTCTCAAGCATACTGTGGAGAAAGCCCATTCTGGATTCCAGGTTCTCTTCTGTAGGAAGGCGAAGTTGTTCAGTGGCCCTCTGGAACTCGGGACTGCCTTTCCTCAAGGGCATCACTCGAATGCCAATTGGCCATACTGGCAGGGGCTGATGGGAATTGTAGTCCATAACATCTGGAGTGCCAAAGGTTCGCCACCACAGCACTAGGCCTTTGGGTGGCTTGTCATTTTAACAATGCGGTTTGTTGTTCTGTTTTTCCCTCCTGGATTTTTTCAGTTTGTGTCTATCCCTTCACATTGATATTGGGTTCCGTTTACTTTGTAAGCCACTTTGAAGGCTCGCGAAACTGCAAAGGGGTGCGTTCATTGAGGAACTAAATAATGGAACGAAAAAAGAAGTTATCTGTTACTGGCTGAGAGTTTTCATTGACTTCACAGGCAGGATAATCATTGGGAGAGCTTTGCCTCTGGACGTGCTGTTCTTTATCTAGCAAGGAGCTTCTGTAGCCTGGCGCTACCTTGAACTCAGTGAAGAAGAAGAAGAAGAAGAAGAAGAAGAGATTGGATTTATATCCCCGCTTTCTCTCCTGCAGGAGACTCAAAGGGGCTGACAATCTCCTTGCCCTTCCCCCCTCACAACTAACACCCTGTGAGGTAGGTGGGGCTGAGAGAGCTCCCAGAAGCTGTGACTAGCCCAAGGTCACCCAGCTGGCGTGTGTGGGAGTGTACAGGCTCATCTGAATTCCCCAGAGAAGCCTCCACAGCTCAGGTGGCAGAGCTGGGAATCAAACCCGGTTCCTCCAGATTAGATACACGAGCTCTTAACCTCACACGCCACTGCTGGGTGGCCATCTGTCAGGAGTGCTTTGATTGTGTGTTCCTGCATGGCAGGGGGTTGGACTTGATGGCCCTTGGGGGTCTCTTCCAACACAATGATTCTATAATTGGCTGGCTGGGACTATATAGCCAGGGCTCTGTCAAGTAAGAGGGAGGAAGCCGACTTGAGGATTCCCACATAGGTGCAGACATTCTGGGTGTCACACCCCTGCACGGATGCATCTCGCAAGAGCAGCCCCCTGGTGTGGCAAAGGGGCAGCCCTGGAAGGAGCTGCAAGAAGGAAACTTCCTTTGCCGGAGAGAACGCAGCTGCAGAACCTGAGGCTGGTAGCCAAGGCCTGCAGCAGCTCAATTTCTTTTCCTTTTTTAAGAAAAAAAAGAGAGAAGACAATTTAGGATGGCAAAGAAAGTCAGCTGCTATTCATTTCACAGCTGTAGTGGATTAGCACAGCTGTGGTGGGGTAAACCTCTCCCTTTTATCTCTTTGGAGCACACACTGCTAATTCAGCACTCAGCCCCGGCCGGCAGCCGCTCTGGGCCTAATCGCTGTGTCATTTGTGCCAGCGTAAAGCAGCAAGAATGTTAACCTGCTATCCACCGCCTCTTCCACCTGCACAAGCACGCACGCACGCACATGTAACCTCCATCTGTGGGTTCTGTGGGGCAAAACTTGGAATGAGTTTGCAACAACACATTAAAAACCCCCCCAAAAAAGTTTACTTTCTTAACATATGACATCAAACACCAACATTTAACATCACACTTCAGGTTGCATTTTCAAGTCCTTCTAGTTACAGTCTGCTGATACTGCCAAGTCCATTTCTTCTTGCAAGTGGGTTGGCTCCTGAAGACTCCCAGGGCTTGGTGAACAGGATTCAACATGATGAAGGTTTCCAGGAGAACTCTCACCCATTACAACCACAAAAAGAAACCCTGAAGAAGAAGAAGAAGAAGAAGAAGAAGAAGAAGAAGAAGAAGAAGAAGAAGAAGAAGAAGAAGAAGAAGAAGAAGAAGAAGAAGAAGAAGAAGAAGAAGAAGAGAAGGAGGAGGAGGAGGAGGAGGAGGAGGAGGAGGAGGAATTTGGAGGAAAAGGAGTTTGGATGTATATCCCCCCCTTTCTCTCCTGTGGGAGACTCAAAGGGGCTGACAATCTCCTTGCCCTTTCCCCCTCACAACAAACACCCTGTGAGGTAGGTGGGGCTGAGAGAGCTCCCAGAAGCTGTGACTAGCCCCAGGTCACCCAGCTGGCGTGTGTGGGAGTGCACAGGCTAATCTGAATTCCCCAGAGAAGCCTCCACAGCTCAGGCAGCAGAGCTGGGAATCAAACCGGGTTACTCCAGATTAGATACACGAGCTCTTAGCCTCCTAAGCCACTGCTGCTCCTTAACAAGGTGTTAAGGGCTTATACAAACCAAGGTCTGAGTCTGGTAGCCTTGTCTCCTCCAAACTACATGAGCTCTGCAGCCTCTTGCTGCTTTGAGTCTCCACCCCTTACTGGGTCAACCCATTCTGAGCATGGGGGTTAAACACACACACCACACACATCTTCTTCCAGGCAGTATTCTGGTTGCCCTAATCCTTTCAAGCACTTTTCTGAGCTACAAGATCAAGGCTCACCCAATATTTTTTTACATTATGTTTTTTTAAATTCTTTTTTGAGTCACAGCAATGTACATAGGCAGGCATGAAGAAATATTGCAATATTACCAGTTGAGTAGAACGAGGAAGATATATAATAGATATGATACATCCCCTGCATTATATTTATATTCTGTCTTATGTTTAGACCGCCCTCGTAACATGCTATGGGTTGCAATTTGAACTGCTGTTGTGCCATCTGATAATAATTTTATAGTTTGGAAATTGTTATTTATGTTTTTGTTATTTATGTTTTTAGCACATTCTTATTGGTTTTATCTGTGAAGTTTTTAATATGTATATTGTACACCACCCAGAGCCCTTCAGGGGTTATATAAATGAATGAATGAATGAATGAATGAATGAATGAATGAATGAATGAATGAATGAATGAATGAATGAATGAATGAATGAATACTATATGCCTGAAAAGGTGCTTTTCAGGTTTTACAATGCTGATAATATCATTATATATATGAGGTAACATTTGTATCATCTAATAAGTGATAGAAACAAAAATCCCTGTATATCACCATGGCTGGTTACCATTGATTATTAGCATTATTAGCATTAAACCTAAGACCTAGTTTTGGGGAAGCAGTGTAGGTAACCCTGTTAAGTGCTGTTAAACCCCACTGATTTTCATGTGAAGTACTAAAGCGCGATCCTTCACCTGGGAGTAAGCTCGGTTGCTGGCAATGGGGCTTGCTTCTGACTAAACCCTCCTAGGGTTGTGATTCACCCATTGGAAGAGTTGTATGGTTGCTTCAAAGCAAAGCCACCAAGCTTACTCCCGAGTAACACACGCCTTGGAGCCAACCATTTTTTTCTAAACGAAAACCTCAGTATTCAGGTTAAATTGCCGTGTTGGCACTTGGCGATAAATAAGTGGGTTTTGGGTTGCAATATGGGCACTCGGTCTCGAAAAGGTTCGCCATCGCTGGTATAGTATATATCACGCTAGTAGCGGGGGGGTTTTTTTGGTAGATTCTCAAGTCTTTGCGTTGTGACCAGTCCCAGGGAGGTAGAAGGTCTTTTTAAGTCGTCATCTGTTTTTGGTTTTGTTGTAATGTTATGTAAATTATTTTGGGTTTTAATTATGTGACTGTATGTATATGATTTTATTAGTATATTATCTTCTGTACACCGCCCAGACCCCTTTGAGGGTGGGCGGTATATCAAATTTAATAATAAATAAATGAATAAAATGTCAGGGGTCTCTCTGGCCATATAGGTGTATTTTATTTATATGCGTTACAATGAAATACAACAAAAGCACACCGTCCTGGGAATCTCACTGTCAATGAGGTGGTGGTCAAAATGTCATGACTGACTAAGTCGAACACGGGTGTCAAGTCAAGCAATGACAGCAGTAAAGACGGACCTTGGTCAAATGTCTCTAGAAATCACCTGTGAGGCCACAAGAGCCAGTGTGGAAGTTTTACTAAAATGGGTCCAAGACAGATGTGTCTTTGAGATGCCGTACCATAGAAAGATGGGGTACAAATATGTTTAACAAATAAACAACAACCCAACAAAAGAGTTGGTTTTATATCCCCCTTCCTCGCCTGAAAGGAGACTCAAAGGGGCTTACAAACTCCTTTCCCTTCCACCACCCCACAACAAACACCCTGTGAGGTGGGTGGGACTAATAGAGCTGCAAAGAACTGTGACTGGCCCAAGGTCACCCAGCTGCCATGTGTTGGAGTGCACAAGCTAATCTAGTTCTCCGGCTAAGTCTCCACAGTTCAAGTGGCAGAGCGGGTAATCAAACCCGGTTCCCCAGATTAGAGTGCACCTGCTCTTAACCACTACACTACAACATGCTGCTTCATTCCTGCCAATGCAGTGCTGGTAACGACATCGCCTTGGTGTGCCGCAGTCATCAGACCAGCCTGAGTCCAAAGCATTTCCAGGTATGTTTTTAATTCCCTCCCACAATCCTCTTCCTTCCTTCCTTCCTTCCTTCCTTCCTTCCTTCCTTCCTTTCCTCCCTCCCTCCCTCCCTCCCTCCCTCCCTCCCTCCCTCCCTTCCTTCCTTCCTTCCTTCCCTCCCACCCACAGGAACCAGCCCTGTAAGCCCTTGGGAAGGGATGGTAGTCCAGTGAAAGAGCATCCACTTGGCATGCAGAAGTTCCCAGGTTCAATCCCCAGCATATCCAGTAGGGACTAGGTGATGTGAAAGACGATATTTATCTTGATGGCCCGAGACTGAGGCCCCTTCTGCACATGCAGAATAATCCACATTCACAATGGTTTGCAAGTGGGGTTTGCTATTCTGCACAGCTTCAAAGTGCATTTAAAGTGGATCGAAAGTGTGTTATTCTGCATGTGCGGAAGGGGCCTATAGGAGTCAGTATAAGGCAGACCCATGTGTTCCCGTGCCCTGGAATTCGGCCTTTTGTGTGCTGAGACCTGGTCCAGAGTCCCCTCCCTGCTCATTCAGCACAGCGCTCCTCCTGAGCCGAAGCGTCCCAGTCAGCAACTTCCAAAGCTATCATCAATCAAAGCGGTTCCCCCTCTTCTGCGGGTGCCCTAGGCCCGACCAGGCCAGCAAAAGAACGAGGAGCAGCTGGTGTGGCTGGAAGGGGCAGCAGGCTGAGCGGGCGGAACCTCTCCTTCAAGCACGTAGTAGCGCCCATGTGCAGAAACCAAGGAAAGACGCCGCAGTCGCGTTTTGTTGCAGTAACCCTTTCCAAGCCCCATGCTTGGCCGTAGATGGGGAGAGCCCCCGGGAAACAGGATAGGGGCAGAGCTATTCTTTAAATAGAATAGCAATGATAGAAAAGCAATAAAATGTAATTTTAAAATAAACAATGGTAGCAAAAAGTGGGCGTGACATATAAAGCACTCCTCATTTCAGGCCCGAACACATTTTGACGTGGTCCATTTTCTCAAAACAACAACACAAAAGACTCCTATGATAGAAAATATGCAGAAATGACAGACAGACAGACAGACGGACAGACGGACAGACGGACAGACAATATACCGAGACAGACAGACAGACAGACAGACAGGCAGGCAGGCAGGCAGGCAGGCAGGCAGGCAGGCAGGCAGGCAGGCAGGCAGGCAATATACCCAGACAGACAGACAGACAGACAGACAGACAGACAGACAGACAGACAGACAGACAGACAGACAGACAGACAGACAGACAGACACTATACCCAGACAGACAGACAGACAGACAGACAGACAGACAGACAGACAGACAGACAGACACTATACCCAGACAGACAGACAGACAGACAGACAGACAGACAGACAGACAGACAGACAGACAGACACTATACACAGACAGACAGACAGACAGACAGACAGACAGACAGACAGACAGACAGACAGACAGACAGACAGACAGACAGACAGACAGACAGACAGACAGACAGGGATCATATCGATGCAATACACCTTTGGGCAGTACATAGAAAATAAAATTTCGAAACTACTGATAAATTTGGGCCATCCCGCCGGTCCTGGTATATCCCATGTTTATTTTACATACTAATTTCTAATAGTCTAAAAAAGCATGATTTTATAATGGACGTTCACCAACGTAAAATTGTTGCACTAACCTTTACTTAGTTAATGAATGGATCTCTAAAACTGTAAAATACTGTTGAAAAGTTTTAAACAGCGTTTAAACTATCACCAAGCTAATAAAGTGAGCTTGTCTTCGAAATTATCAAACGCTTTAAAAGTGATAAAAGATTTTCACTTGAAAAACCTTGACACCTGTAGGTCTCAATGAGGGCATGACCTTCATAGCTGCCCAATAAAATTTCCATCTTGAATTTAATATGTTGTTGGGTTGGGCTGTTTATATATATATATATTTTTAATAGAATTGTTATTTGACACATCTAAATAAGCACATACATAGAAAGATAAAGAAAAGATCCCGATCTTGTCCTTCTCCCCCGTATAATAATAACGCTAAATGAAAAAAAAGAGGAAAAAACCAACTACACAAACACCTACACATATATATGGTGACTTCCAGCTACCTCAGCAGCAGAGGCGTAGTGGTTAAGAGCAGGTGCGTTCTAATCTGGAGGAACTGGGTTTGATTCCCCGCTCTGCTGCTTGAGCTGTGGAGATTTATCTGGGGAATTCAGATTAGCCTGTGCACTCCCACACATGCCAGCTGGGTGACCTCAGCCCCACCTACCTCACAGGGTGTTTGTTGTGGGGAGAGGAGGGGAAAGGAGCTTGTAAGGAGAGAAAGGGGGGATATAAATCCAAAGTTGTTGTTGTCGTCGTCGTCGTCGTCCTCCTCCTCCTCCTCCTCTTCTTCTTCTTCTTCTTCTTCTTCTTCTTCTTCTTCTTCTTCTTCTTCTTCTTCTTCTTCTTCTTCTTCTTCTTCTTCTTCTTCTTCTTCTTCTTCTTCTTCTTCTTCTTCTTCTTCTTCTTCTTCTTCTTCTTCTTCTTCTTCATTAAGGGTCCTAGCATAAATCTAACTCTGGGCTTATAATTAATATCTACATTTTTTTCTTTTAGTCCTTCTTGTAAAGTTGTCTTTATCCAATATGCTGTTTTCATTTAAGTTTTGAATCCTGTCGTTTTTCTGTTTCTATATGTTTTCAATAAGTAGTCCGCTATTAATGGCTGAAATTCGCGTTTCTACTGAAGAAGAGTTTCTATGTATTGTTGAAGACTTTCACGGCCAGAATCACCAGGGGGTTGTGTGGTTTCTGGGCTGTATGGCCGTGTTCTGGTAGCATTTTCTCCTGACGTTTCTAGGAGACAGCTGTTTTATTTAGAATTCTGTTGATTTTTTAAAAAAATTTAAAAGTGTATTGAAAGATTAAAATTTGTACAATATAATTGCTTCTTACAACATTTTTACATTATAAAAAAGAGGTGAAAGGAAGAGAGAGAAAAGAAATAAGAGAAAGAACAAAATACCCTAAAGTCTATTAGCGTAAATCCATCACGTATAACACACTATACACTTTCTCTTATTAATACTTTAAGAGGGGAAAAACAGAAGAAAGAAAGACTCTGTTGATTAAAGCTGTCCTAAATTCTGATTTTAAATTTTGATTGTATGCAGTTTTTATGTATTCTATTTTATGGATTTTATTTATATGGTAAGCAGCCTTGAGCTCTGTAAAGAAGAAAGGTGGCTAATAAATGTTTTAAATTAAGGCTAATAAATGTTTTAAATTAAAAAAATCCAAACTTCACATACATGCTACAGGGGTCACTGCTATCAGACACAGACCAGGAAAGGGATTTAGGCGTCTTAGTTGATAGTTCCATGGGAATGTCAACTCAATGCATGGCAGCTGTGAAAAAGGCAAACTCTATGCTGGGGATCATTAGGAAAGGAATTGATAATAAAACTGCAAAGATTGTCATGCCCTTATATAAAGCAGTGGTGCGACCGCACTTGGAGTCCTGTGTCCAGTTCTGGTCACCGCATCTCAAAAAGGATATTGAGGAGATAGAAAGAAAAAGTGCAGAGAAGGGCAACAAGGATGATTGAGGGACTGGAGCACCTTCCCTATGAGGAGAGGCTGCAGCGTTTGGGACTCTTTAGTTTGGAGAGGAGGCGGCTGAGGGGGGATATGATTGAAGTCTACAAAATTATGCATGGGGTAGAAAATGTTGACAGAGAGAAATTTTTCTCTCTTGCTCACAATACTAGAACCAGGGGGCATTCATTGAAAATGCTGGGGGGAAGAATTAGGACTAATAAAAGGAAACACTTCTTCACGCAACGTGTGATTGGTGTTTGGAATATGCTGCCACAGGAGGTGGTGATGGCCCACTCACCCTGGATAGCTTTAAAAGGGGCTTGGACAGATTAGTGGAGGGGAAGTCAATTTATGGCTACCAATCTTGATCCTCTTTGATCTGAGATTGCAAATGCCTTAACAGACCAGGTGATCGGGAGCAACAGCCGCAGAAGGCCATTGCGTTCACATCCTACATGTGAGCTCCCAAAGGCACCTGGTGGGCCACTGCGAGTAGCAGAGAGCTGGACTAGATGGACTTTGGTCTGATCCAGCTGGCTTGTTCTTATGTTCTTATGTTCTTATGTTCTTAAGGTGACTAGATGGTCACCTTCGCGAACTGGGACAGGCGGGCGGGTGGCCGCGTGCATGCGCAGGAGCGCACAATCTTCTGGGGCGCTGCTGTTTCCCACGGGAGGCTGCCGCACCGCCTTGCGCCCCAGAAGGCAGTACGGCAGCCTTCTAAAACCCGGGACACTTGAAAAAACCCGCGGGATGCGGGACAAGTTGTTTCAAGGCGGGACTGTCCCGCCAAAAGCGGGACGTCTGGTCAGCCTATTTTAAATGCATTCACATGAATAAACAGATAAATAAACATGTCTTCTGGGACATGTGCTTGGTTACTGTATGAAACAGGATACTGGATTAGATGGACTATTGGTCTGATCCGACACAGCGCTCTTACTTTTCTGTGGTCCAGCTGGACTTTTTTGAAGTTCCTGACTCTTCAACATCTTTTAGAACACAGTTGGTAACAACATATATTTTCTCATAATTGGAACATGTTCAAGATCACTTAGCACAGATCAGCTGCCATTTAAATGCCTTATTAGCAAGCTATTAAATTAGTTTGATTGGAAGAGGGGGGGGAGGGGGGCAAACCTACCAGCATTAGGTTTGCTCCGAGGTCCGCACTCCCACGCCAAGGGAACCTCCCTTTCCCCTTTTGAACCCAGCATCCGGAATACATTCGAATCGGCAGCCATTTCTACTTCTTAATGGAGTCCAACGGTCTATCTTTCATTATCGAACAATTTCTTTTATTGGCCTTTTCGGCTCATCCAGGAAATTAAATCAATAGCGTTCCTTAAGAGGAGCGAGCGAAAAGACAGGCCTCTTTATAATGGATTCCTGAGACAAAGACTCTATTAGCAATGCCGGCCCAAACGGCACACGGCTGACTTCTTATGCCTCTTTGGAGCTGCTTACACTATAATGTGTTGTCACTGCGGGATCAATCCACAGCTATGAAATCCTGGATATAACAATGCCTGCAAATGTCCCACTGAAATGAATGAAACACTCATTCTTTTCCCCTTCCTTTCAAGAAAGCTTGCCCAAGAGACGGTTCCAGTGCATTTCACAACCCCAGGGGAATCATAGAGTTGGAAGAGACCCCCAAGGGCCATCAAGTCCAACCTCCTGCAGTGCAGGGACACACAATCAAAGCACTCCTGGCAGATGGCCAATTCAACCTCTCTTTAAAAACCTCCAAAGAAGGAGACTCTACCACACTCTGAGGTCGTGCATTCCACTGTCGAACAGCCCTGACGGTCAGGAAGTTTCTCCTGATGTTTAGGTGGAATCTCCTTTCCTTCACTTTGAACCCATGACTCCTGGTCCTAGCCTCTGGAGTTGCAGAAAATGGGCTTGCTCTCTCCCCAACATGACATCCCTTCAAATATCTAAACATGGCTATCATGTCCCCCACTTAACCTTCTCTTCACCAAACTGAACATCCCCAGCTCCCTAAGTCTCTCCTCGTAGGGCATGGGCTCCAGACCTTTAGCCATTTTGGTTGCCCTCCTCTGGACCCATTCCAGCTTGTCAATATCCCTCTTGAATTGCGGGGCCCAGAACTGGACACAATATTCCAGGTGAGGTCTAACCAATGCAGAACAGAGAAGTACAATTACATCCCTCACTATGCTCCTATGGATACAGACTCAAGGTGGCTGACAAGCTCCTTTCCCTTCCTCACACCACAACAGACACCTTGTGAGGTAGGTGGGGCCGAAAGTCCTGAGAGAACTATGACTGGCAAATCCGGACCAAAAAATCACGTGTGCTGCACAGTGGCTTGTGTATATTACAAATATAATTTACAATGTATAACCATACATAAAATGCAATTGTTCACAGAACAAGGCCCAATGTCACCCAGCAGGAATGCAGCAGTGCAGGAACACATCTGGTTCACCAGATAAGCCTCTGCCGCTCACTCAGGTGGAGGAGTGGGGAATCAAACCCGGTGCTCCAGATTAGAATCCACCTGCTCTTAACCACTACACCATGCTGGTTTTCCTGCAACACATGCGTAGCTACGAAGGCATACGGAAGGTGTCTGCCTGCCTCCCCAAAGGGGAAGGATTCTTCAAGGGATGTGGTGGGATCCAAAAATTTTAGAAGAAGAGGAAGAGTTTTGGATTTATATCCCCCCTTTCTCTCCTGCAGGAGACTCAAAGGGGCTGACAATCTCCTTGCCCTTCCCCCCTCTTACAACAAACACCCTGTGAGGTAGGTGGGGCTGAGAGAGCTCAGAAGAGCTGTGACTAGCCCAAGGTCACCCAGCTGGCGTGTGTGGGAGTGTACAGGCTAATCTGAATTCCCCAGAAGCCTCCACAGCTCAGGCGGCAGAGCTGGGAATCAAACCCGGTTCCTCCAGATTAGATACATGAGCTCTTAACCTCCTACGCCACTGCTGCTGCTCCTGCTTAGTAACAGGTTCCCATGGTGGTGGGATTCAAACTGTGGCGTAGCGCCAATGGGGCTGAGCGGGGCACGATGGGGGCGTGGCCGGGCATTCCGGGGGCGGGGCATTGCTGGGCGGGGCTGTGGCAAGGATGCAGCCGCTGCGCCGGTCCTTGGGCGGGAAACGAATGCACACAGGCGCAGGCTGCCACGCCCGCCGGTGCACCTCCTGCTAGACTGCTTCAAGTTCTGCACGCTACTGCTGAGAGGAGGGGCGTAACTAAGGCAAAAATCACGTGGCAAAACCACCAATCAGTAACCCCCTCTCGGCACACACAAATAATTAGTAACCTACTCTCGGGAACCTGTGAGAACCGGCTGGATCCCACCTCTGGGATGGTGGGTTTGGAAAGGCAGGACGCTTTCCTCCCATATGTGCTTGTTCACCTTATGATTGTTTGATAATCCTGATTTTCAAAGAGCTTCTTACGATGGTCCGAGGGGATCTAAATAAAAACCAGCAATGATCGAATAAACATTTCCCCAAGCCCCTGGGACAAGCCACAGTTAGTTAATTGTGAACAATTCAAAGGAGGGGAATTTCGGCAACCGACAAGTGCCAGACTGGAGGAAGGGTTTTCGTGGGTTGGTTCAGGCGGATGTGCCGGCGCCCCCCTGCGTGTTGCCGAGAGGGAGGCTTCCCCTAATGAGTTCTCGGTCCCGTGCATTTCGCTCCAGAGTCGCCGCAGCGGTGGCGCCCAATCCCGCCACATAATGAGGCCGTCACTGCCACGATCCTGACAGGGTTTTATAATTGCCACTGCGGGCTGCTTCTCCTGGCGAGACTGAGGCGAGCACGTGCAGAGCGTTTGAGCTGTCACCCAAATGTGTGCACACAAACACAGACTCAACACACACGCACACACAACTTTTATTCTCTCTCATGGCCGTGATTTCGAGCTGCGTCCTGACTCCAGCGCTAGCTGTGGTTGCCGACTCCTCTGCCGGCTTCTGTTGCTGTGCTGTGGATTGCTTGATGGCTAAAAAATAAAAATTAAAATTAAAAATAAAAATAAAGGAAAACAATGACAACGACAACCATCAACAGGAGATAGTGCTGTTCTCCACACCAGGGAAAGTCTGGTCATTTCTGCAGACTCTAAAAACTTATTGTTTTTATTGTAGCCTTATTGTTCCTTATTGTTCCTCAAGCTGAGTGTGTTGTTTGTTTATTGAATGTATTTATATCTCATCTTTCTAAGGTCATATTCAAAGTGTCTTGCAGGGCAGGTTGGTGAAAGCTGGAATCTAAGAAGAGTGTAAGAAGATCTAAGAAGAATCCTGCTGGATCAGGTCCATAGTCCATCTAGTCCAGTGGTGGCATCCAAAATTTTTAGTAACAGGTTCCCATGGTGGTGGGATTCAAACTGTGGCGTAGTGCCAATGGGGCTGGACAGGGCATGACGGGGGCGTGGCCGGGCATTCCGGGGGTGGGGCATTCCTGGGCAGGGCTGTGGCAAGGACACAGCCGCTGCGCCGGTCCTTGGGCGGGAAACGAATGCACGCAGGTGCAGGCCGCCACGCACGCTGGTGCACCTCCTGCTAGACTACTTCAAGTTCTGCGCGCTACTGCTGAGAGGAGGGGTGTAACTAAGGCAAAAATCACGTGGCAAAACCATTAATTAGTAACCCCCTCTCGGCACACACAAATAATTAGTAACCTACTCTCGGGAACCTGTGAGAACCTGCTGGATCCCACCTCTGATTTAGTCCTGCGGCAACCTTTCCTTTTTAAACTTCAGAATTTAAAGTCATAAAACAGATTTTGTATGACATAACTGCATTTAATAGCTGCAACTCTGAGGTCCTTTCCACGCAAACCTTTTTAAATGTTTTGGGGCAGGAAATAAAACGTCTTACCCCCAAACATTTTATTTGCCACCTCAAAACTTTTAAAATGAACAAACAACCTTTTAAAACAATTCTTTGGTTGAAACATCTTGAAAACATCTTCAGTTGCCTGTACGATCTCTTCAAGATGTTTCCCACGCCTCCTTTGCCATCCTCGGAGTTCTTCCTCAGCGTCATTTTCTGAGCTCACTCTGTTTCCCCTTGCCTCTTTATTTTGATTAGGGCCGGGGCTACATGAGGTGCAGAGAATTGCAGCACGAGTCCATGAAAAACTGAAGAAGAAGAAGAAGAAGAAGAAGAAGAAGAAGAAGAAGAAGAAGAAGAAGAAGAAGAAGAAGAAGAAGAAGAAGAAGAAGAAGATGGGTGGGGGGGGGGGGGGGTGGGGGGGGGGGGGGGTGGGGGGGGGGGGGGGTGGGGGGGGGGGGGGGTGGGGGGGGGGGGGGGTGGGGGGGGGGGGGGGTGGGGGGGGGGGGGGGTGGGGGGGGGGGGGGGTGGGGGGGGGGGGGGGTGGGGGGGGGGGGGGGTGGGGGGGGGGGGGGGTGGGGGGGGGGGGGGGTGGGGGGGGGGGGGGGTGGGGGGGGGGGGGGGTGGGGGGGGGGGGGGGTGGGGGGGGGGGGGGGTGGGGGGGGGGGGGGGTGGGGGGGGGGGGGGGTGGGGGGGGGGGGGGGTGGGGGGGGGGGGGGGTGGGGGGGGGGGGGGGTGGGGGGGGGGGGGGGTGGGGGGGGGGGGGGGTGGGGGGGGGGGGGGGTGGGGGGGGGGGGGGGTGGGGGGGGGGGGGGGTGGGGGGGGGGGGGGGTGGGGGGGGGGGGGGGTGGGGGGGGGGGGGGGTGGGGGGGGGGGGGGGTGGGGGGGGGGGGGGGTGGGGGGGGGGGGGGGTGGGGGGGGGGGGGGGTGGGGGGGGGGGGGGGTGGGGGGGGGGGGGGGTGGGGGGGGGGGGGGGTGGGGGGGGGGGGGGGTGGGGGGGGGGGGGGGTGGGGGGGGGGGGGGGTGGGGGGGGGGGGGGGTGGGGGGGGGGGGGGGTGGGGGGGGGGGGGGGTGGGGGGGGGGGGGGGTGGGGGGGGGGGGGGGTGGGGGGGGGGGGGGGTGGGGGGGGGGGGGGGTGGGGGGGGGGGGGGGTGGGGGGGGGGGGGGGTGGGGGGGGGGGGGGGTGGGGGGGGGGGGGGGTGGGGGGGGGGGGGGGTGGGGGGGGGGGGGGGTGGGGGGGGGGGGGGGTGGGGGGGGGGGGGGGTGGGGGGGGGGGGGGGTGGGGGGGGGGGGGGGTGGGGGGGGGGGGGGGTGGGGGGGGGGGGGGGTGGGGGGGGGGGGGGGTGGGGGGGGGGGGGGGTGGGGGGGGGGGGGGGTGGGGGGGGGGGGGGGTGGGGGGGGGGGGGGGTGGGGGGGGGGGGGGGTGGGGGGGGGGGGGGGTGGGGGGGGGGGGGGGTGGGGGGGGGGGGGGGTGGGGGGGGGGGGGGGTGGGGGGGGGGGGGGGTGGGGGGGGGGGGGGGTGGGGGGGGGGGGGGGTGGGGGGGGGGGGGGGTGGGGGGGGGGGGGGGTGGGGGGGGGGGGGGGTGGGGGGGGGGGGGGGTGGGGGGGGGGGGGGGTGGGGGGGGGGGGGGGTGGGGGGGGGGGGGGGTGGGGGGGGGGGGGGGTGGGGGGGGGGGGGGGTGGGGGGGGGGGGGGGTGGGGGGGGGGGGGGGTGGGGGGGGGGGGGGGTGGGGGGGGGGGGGGGTGGGGGGGGGGGGGGGTGGGGGGGGGGGGGGGTGGGGGGGGGGGGGGGTGGGGGGGGGGGGGGGTGGGGGGGGGGGGGGGTGGGGGGGGGGGGGGGTGGGGGGGGGGGGGGGTGGGGGGGGGGGGGGGTGGGGGGGGGGGGGGGTGGGGGGGGGGGGGGGTGGGGGGGGGGGGGGGTGGGGGGGGGGGGGGGTGGGGGGGGGGGGGGGTGGGGGGGGGGGGGGGTGGGGGGGGGGGGGGGTGGGGGGGGGGGGGGGTGGGGGGGGGGGGGGGTGGGGGGGGGGGGGGGTGGGGGGGGGGGGGGGTGGGGGGGGGGGGGGGTGGGGGGGGGGGGGGGTGGGGGGGGGGGGGGGTGGGGGGGGGGGGGGGTGGGGGGGGGGGGGGGTGGGGGGGGGGGGGGGTGGGGGGGGGGGGGGGTGGGGGGGGGGGGGGGTGGGGGGGGGGGGGGGTGGGGGGGGGGGGGGGTGGGGGGGGGGGGGGGTGGGGGGGGGGGGGGGTGGGGGGGGGGGGGGGTGGGGGGGGGGGGGGGTGGGGGGGGGGGGGGGTGGGGGGGGGGGGGGGTGGGGGGGGGGGGGGGTGGGGGGGGGGGGGGGTGGGGGGGGGGGGGGGTGGGGGGGGGGGGGGGTGGGGGGGGGGGGGGGTGGGGGGGGGGGGGGGTGGGGGGGGGGGGGGGTGGGGGGGGGGGGGGGTGGGGGGGGGGGGGGGTGGGGGGGGGGGGGGGTGGGGGGGGGGGGGGGTGGGGGGGGGGGGGGGTGGGGGGGGGGGGGGGTGGGGGGGGGGGGGGGTGGGGGGGGGGGGGGGTGGGGGGGGGGGGGGGTGGGGGGGGGGGGGGGTGGGGGGGGGGGGGGGTGGGGGGGGGGGGGGGTGGGGGGGGGGGGGGGTGGGGGGGGGGGGGGGTGGGGGGGGGGGGGGGTGGGGGGGGGGGGGGGTGGGGGGGGGGGGGGGTGGGGGGGGGGGGGGGTGGGGGGGGGGGGGGGTGGGGGGGGGGGGGGGTGGGGGGGGGGGGGGGTGGGGGGGGGGGGGGGTGGGGGGGGGGGGGGGTGGGGGGGGGGGGGGGTGGGGGGGGGGGGGGGTGGGGGGGGGGGGGGGTGGGGGGGGGGGGGGGTGGGGGGGGGGGGGGGTGGGGGGGGGGGGGGGTGGGGGGGGGGGGGGGTGGGGGGGGGGGGGGGTGGGGGGGGGGGGGGGTGGGGGGGGGGGGGGGTGGGGGGGGGGGGGGGTGGGGGGGGGGGGGGGTGGGGGGGGGGGGGGGTGGGGGGGGGGGGGGGTGGGGGGGGGGGGGGGTGGGGGGGGGGGGGGGTGGGGGGGGGGGGGGGTGGGGGGGGGGGGGGGTGGGGGGGGGGGGGGGTGGGGGGGGGGGGGGGTGGGGGGGGGGGGGGGTGGGGGGGGGGGGGGGTGGGGGGGGGGGGGGGTGGGGGGGGGGGGGGGTGGGGGGGGGGGGGGGTGGGGGGGGGGGGGGGTGGGGGGGGGGGGGGGTGGGGGGGGGGGGGGGTGGGGGGGGGGGGGGGTGGGGGGGGGGGGGGGTGGGGGGGGGGGGGGGTGGGGGGGGGGGGGGGTGGGGGGGGGGGGGGGTGGGGGGGGGGGGGGGTGGGGGGGGGGGGGGGTGGGGGGGGGGGGGGGTGGGGGGGGGGGGGGGTGGGGGGGGGGGGGGGTGGGGGGGGGGGGGGGTGGGGGGGGGGGGGGGTGGGGGGGGGGGGGGGTGGGGGGGGGGGGGGGTGGGGGGGGGGGGGGGTGGGGGGGGGGGGGGGTGGGGGGGGGGGGGGGTGGGGGGGGGGGGGGGTGGGGGGGGGGGGGGGTGGGGGGGGGGGGGGGTGGGGGGGGGGGGGGGTGGGGGGGGGGGGGGGTGGGGGGGGGGGGGGGTGGGGGGGGGGGGGGGTGGGGGGGGGGGGGGGTGGGGGGGGGGGGGGGTGGGGGGGGGGGGGGGTGGGGGGGGGGGGGGGTGGGGGGGGGGGGGGGTGGGGGGGGGGGGGGGTGGGGGGGGGGGGGGGTGGGGGGGGGGGGGGGTGGGGGGGGGGGGGGGTGGGGGGGGGGGGGGGTGGGGGGGGGGGGGGGTGGGGGGGGGGGGGGGTGGGGGGGGGGGGGGGTGGGGGGGGGGGGGGGTGGGGGGGGGGGGGGGTGGGGGGGGGGGGGGGTGGGGGGGGGGGGGGGTGGGGGGGGGGGGGGGTGGGGGGGGGGGGGGGTGGGGGGGGGGGGGGGTGGGGGGGGGGGGGGGTGGGGGGGGGGGGGGGTGGGGGGGGGGGGGGGTGGGGGGGGGGGGGGGTGGGGGGGGGGGGGGGTGGGGGGGGGGGGGGGTGGGGGGGGGGGGGGGTGGGGGGGGGGGGGGGTGGGGGGGGGGGGGGGTGGGGGGGGGGGGGGGTGGGGGGGGGGGGGGGTGGGGGGGGGGGGGGGTGGGGGGGGGGGGGGGTGGGGGGGGGGGGGGGTGGGGGGGGGGGGGGGTGGGGGGGGGGGGGGGTGGGGGGGGGGGGGGGTGGGGGGGGGGGGGGGTGGGGGGGGGGGGGGGTGGGGGGGGGGGGGGGTGGGGGGGGGGGGGGGTGGGGGGGGGGGGGGGTGGGGGGGGGGGGGGGTGGGGGGGGGGGGGGGTGGGGGGGGGGGGGGGTGGGGGGGGGGGGGGGTGGGGGGGGGGGGGGGTGGGGGGGGGGGGGGGTGGGGGGGGGGGGGGGTGGGGGGGGGGGGGGGTGGGGGGGGGGGGGGGTGGGGGGGGGGGGGGGTGGGGGGGGGGGGGGGTGGGGGGGGGGGGGGGTGGGGGGGGGGGGGGGTGGGGGGGGGGGGGGGTGGGGGGGGGGGGGGGTGGGGGGGGGGGGGGGTGGGGGGGGGGGGGGGTGGGGGGGGGGGGGGGTGGGGGGGGGGGGGGGTGGGGGGGGGGGGGGGTGGGGGGGGGGGGGGGTGGGGGGGGGGGGGGGTGGGGGGGGGGGGGGGTGGGGGGGGGGGGGGGTGGGGGGGGGGGGGGGTGGGGGGGGGGGGGGGTGGGGGGGGGGGGGGGTGGGGGGGGGGGGGGGTGGGGGGGGGGGGGGGTGGGGGGGGGGGGGGGTGGGGGGGGGGGGGGGTGGGGGGGGGGGGGGGTGGGGGGGGGGGGGGGTGGGGGGGGGGGGGGGTGGGGGGGGGGGGGGGTGGGGGGGGGGGGGGGTGGGGGGGGGGGGGGGTGGGGGGGGGGGGGGGTGGGGGGGGGGGGGGGTGGGGGGGGGGGGGGGTGGGGGGGGGGGGGGGTGGGGGGGGGGGGGGGTGGGGGGGGGGGGGGGTGGGGGGGGGGGGGGGTGGGGGGGGGGGGGGGTGGGGGGGGGGGGGGGTGGGGGGGGGGGGGGGTGGGGGGGGGGGGGGGTGGGGGGGGGGGGGGGTGGGGGGGGGGGGGGGTGGGGGGGGGGGGGGGTGGGGGGGGGGGGGGGTGGGGGGGGGGGGGGGTGGGGGGGGGGGGGGGTGGGGGGGGGGGGGGGTGGGGGGGGGGGGGGGTGGGGGGGGGGGGGGGTGGGGGGGGGGGGGGGTGGGGGGGGGGGGGGGTGGGGGGGGGGGGGGGTGGGGGGGGGGGGGGGTGGGGGGGGGGGGGGGTGGGGGGGGGGGGGGGTGGGGGGGGGGGGGGGTGGGGGGGGGGGGGGGTGGGGGGGGGGGGGGGTGGGGGGGGGGGGGGGTGGGGGGGGGGGGGGGTGGGGGGGGGGGGGGGTGGGGGGGGGGGGGGGTGGGGGGGGGGGGGGGTGGGGGGGGGGGGGGGTGGGGGGGGGGGGGGGTGGGGGGGGGGGGGGGTGGGGGGGGGGGGGGGTGGGGGGGGGGGGGGGTGGGGGGGGGGGGGGGTGGGGGGGGGGGGGGGTGGGGGGGGGGGGGGGTGGGGGGGGGGGGGGGTGGGGGGGGGGGGGGGTGGGGGGGGGGGGGGGTGGGGGGGGGGGGGGGTGGGGGGGGGGGGGGGTGGGGGGGGGGGGGGGTGGGGGGGGGGGGGGGTGGGGGGGGGGGGGGGTGGGGGGGGGGGGGGGTGGGGGGGGGGGGGGGTGGGGGGGGGGGGGGGTGGGGGGGGGGGGGGGTGGGGGGGGGGGGGGGTGGGGGGGGGGGGGGGTGGGGGGGGGGGGGGGTGGGGGGGGGGGGGGGTGGGGGGGGGGGGGGGTGGGGGGGGGGGGGGGTGGGGGGGGGGGGGGGTGGGGGGGGGGGGGGGTGGGGGGGGGGGGGGGTGGGGGGGGGGGGGGGTGGGGGGGGGGGGGGGTGGGGGGGGGGGGGGGTGGGGGGGGGGGGGGGTGGGGGGGGGGGGGGGTGGGGGGGGGGGGGGGTGGGGGGGGGGGGGGGTGGGGGGGGGGGGGGGTGGGGGGGGGGGGGGGTGGGGGGGGGGGGGGGTGGGGGGGGGGGGGGGTGGGGGGGGGGGGGGGTGGGGGGGGGGGGGGGTGGGGGGGGGGGGGGGTGGGGGGGGGGGGGGGTGGGGGGGGGGGGGGGTGGGGGGGGGGGGGGGTGGGGGGGGGGGGGGGTGGGGGGGGGGGGGGGTGGGGGGGGGGGGGGGTGGGGGGGGGGGGGGGTGGGGGGGGGGGGGGGTGGGGGGGGGGGGGGGTGGGGGGGGGGGGGGGTGGGGGGGGGGGGGGGTGGGGGGGGGGGGGGGTGGGGGGGGGGGGGGGTGGGGGGGGGGGGGGGTGGGGGGGGGGGGGGGTGGGGGGGGGGGGGGGTGGGGGGGGGGGGGGGTGGGGGGGGGGGGGGGTGGGGGGGGGGGGGGGTGGGGGGGGGGGGGGGTGGGGGGGGGGGGGGGTGGGGGGGGGGGGGGGTGGGGGGGGGGGGGGGTGGGGGGGGGGGGGGGTGGGGGGGGGGGGGGGTGGGGGGGGGGGGGGGTGGGGGGGGGGGGGGGTGGGGGGGGGGGGGGGTGGGGGGGGGGGGGGGTGGGGGGGGGGGGGGGTGGGGGGGGGGGGGGGTGGGGGGGGGGGGGGGTGGGGGGGGGGGGGGGTGGGGGGGGGGGGGGGTGGGGGGGGGGGGGGGTGGGGGGGGGGGGGGGTGGGGGGGGGGGGGGGTGGGGGGGGGGGGGGGTGGGGGGGGGGGGGGGTGGGGGGGGGGGGGGGTGGGGGGGGGGGGGGGTGGGGGGGGGGGGGGGTGGGGGGGGGGGGGGGTGGGGGGGGGGGGGGGTGGGGGGGGGGGGGGGTGGGGGGGGGGGGGGGTGGGGGGGGGGGGGGGTGGGGGGGGGGGGGGGTGGGGGGGGGGGGGGGTGGGGGGGGGGGGGGGTGGGGGGGGGGGGGGGTGGGGGGGGGGGGGGGTGGGGGGGGGGGGGGGTGGGGGGGGGGGGGGGTGGGGGGGGGGGGGGGTGGGGGGGGGGGGGGGTGGGGGGGGGGGGGGGTGGGGGGGGGGGGGGGTGGGGGGGGGGGGGGGTGGGGGGGGGGGGGGGTGGGGGGGGGGGGGGGTGGGGGGGGGGGGGGGTGGGGGGGGGGGGGGGTGGGGGGGGGGGGGGGTGGGGGGGGGGGGGGGTGGGGGGGGGGGGGGGTGGGGGGGGGGGGGGGTGGGGGGGGGGGGGGGTGGGGGGGGGGGGGGGTGGGGGGGGGGGGGGGTGGGGGGGGGGGGGGGTGGGGGGGGGGGGGGGTGGGGGGGGGGGGGGGTGGGGGGGGGGGGGGGTGGGGGGGGGGGGGGGTGGGGGGGGGGGGGGGTGGGGGGGGGGGGGGGTGGGGGGGGGGGGGGGTGGGGGGGGGGGGGGGTGGGGGGGGGGGGGGGTGGGGGGGGGGGGGGGTGGGGGGGGGGGGGGGTGGGGGGGGGGGGGGGTGGGGGGGGGGGGGGGTGGGGGGGGGGGGGGGTGGGGGGGGGGGGGGGTGGGGGGGGGGGGGGGTGGGGGGGGGGGGGGGTGGGGGGGGGGGGGGGTGGGGGGGGGGGGGGGTGGGGGGGGGGGGGGGTGGGGGGGGGGGGGGGTGGGGGGGGGGGGGGGTGGGGGGGGGGGGGGGTGGGGGGGGGGGGGGGTGGGGGGGGGGGGGGGTGGGGGGGGGGGGGGGTGGGGGGGGGGGGGGGTGGGGGGGGGGGGGGGTGGGGGGGGGGGGGGGTGGGGGGGGGGGGGGGTGGGGGGGGGGGGGGGTGGGGGGGGGGGGGGGTGGGGGGGGGGGGGGGTGGGGGGGGGGGGGGGTGGGGGGGGGGGGGGGTGGGGGGGGGGGGGGGTGGGGGGGGGGGGGGGTGGGGGGGGGGGGGGGTGGGGGGGGGGGGGGGTGGGGGGGGGGGGGGGTGGGGGGGGGGGGGGGTGGGGGGGGGGGGGGGTGGGGGGGGGGGGGGGTGGGGGGGGGGGGGGGTGGGGGGGGGGGGGGGTGGGGGGGGGGGGGGGTGGGGGGGGGGGGGGGTGGGGGGGGGGGGGGGTGGGGGGGGGGGGGGGTGGGGGGGGGGGGGGGTGGGGGGGGGGGGGGGTGGGGGGGGGGGGGGGTGGGGGGGGGGGGGGGTGGGGGGGGGGGGGGGTGGGGGGGGGGGGGGGTGGGGGGGGGGGGGGGTGGGGGGGGGGGGGGGTGGGGGGGGGGGGGGGTGGGGGGGGGGGGGGGTGGGGGGGGGGGGGGGTGGGGGGGGGGGGGGGTGGGGGGGGGGGGGGGTGGGGGGGGGGGGGGGTGGGGGGGGGGGGGGGTGGGGGGGGGGGGGGGTGGGGGGGGGGGGGGGTGGGGGGGGGGGGGGGTGGGGGGGGGGGGGGGTGGGGGGGGGGGGGGGTGGGGGGGGGGGGGGGTGGGGGGGGGGGGGGGTGGGGGGGGGGGGGGGTGGGGGGGGGGGGGGGTGGGGGGGGGGGGGGGTGGGGGGGGGGGGGGGTGGGGGGGGGGGGGGGTGGGGGGGGGGGGGGGTGGGGGGGGGGGGGGGTGGGGGGGGGGGGGGGTGGGGGGGGGGGGGGGTGGGGGGGGGGGGGGGTGGGGGGGGGGGGGGGTGGGGGGGGGGGGGGGTGGGGGGGGGGGGGGGTGGGGGGGGGGGGGGGTGGGGGGGGGGGGGGGTGGGGGGGGGGGGGGGTGGGGGGGGGGGGGGGTGGGGGGGGGGGGGGGTGGGGGGGGGGGGGGGTGGGGGGGGGGGGGGGTGGGGGGGGGGGGGGGTGGGGGGGGGGGGGGGTGGGGGGGGGGGGGGGTGGGGGGGGGGGGGGGTGGGGGGGGGGGGGGGTGGGGGGGGGGGGGGGTGGGGGGGGGGGGGGGTGGGGGGGGGGGGGGGTGGGGGGGGGGGGGGGTGGGGGGGGGGGGGGGTGGGGGGGGGGGGGGGTGGGGGGGGGGGGGGGTGGGGGGGGGGGGGGGTGGGGGGGGGGGGGGGTGGGGGGGGGGGGGGGTGGGGGGGGGGGGGGGTGGGGGGGGGGGGGGGTGGGGGGGGGGGGGGGTGGGGGGGGGGGGGGGTGGGGGGGGGGGGGGGTGGGGGGGGGGGGGGGTGGGGGGGGGGGGGGGTGGGGGGGGGGGGGGGTGGGGGGGGGGGGGGGTGGGGGGGGGGGGGGGTGGGGGGGGGGGGGGGTGGGGGGGGGGGGGGGTGGGGGGGGGGGGGGGTGGGGGGGGGGGGGGGTGGGGGGGGGGGGGGGTGGGGGGGGGGGGGGGTGGGGGGGGGGGGGGGTGGGGGGGGGGGGGGGTGGGGGGGGGGGGGGGTGGGGGGGGGGGGGGGTGGGGGGGGGGGGGGGTGGGGGGGGGGGGGGGTGGGGGGGGGGGGGGGTGGGGGGGGGGGGGGGTGGGGGGGGGGGGGGGTGGGGGGGGGGGGGGGTGGGGGGGGGGGGGGGTGGGGGGGGGGGGGGGTGGGGGGGGGGGGGGGTGGGGGGGGGGGGGGGTGGGGGGGGGGGGGGGTGGGGGGGGGGGGGGGTGGGGGGGGGGGGGGGTGGGGGGGGGGGGGGGTGGGGGGGGGGGGGGGTGGGGGGGGGGGGGGGTGGGGGGGGGGGGGGGTGGGGGGGGGGGGGGGTGGGGGGGGGGGGGGGTGGGGGGGGGGGGGGGTGGGGGGGGGGGGGGGTGGGGGGGGGGGGGGGTGGGGGGGGGGGGGGGTGGGGGGGGGGGGGGGTGGGGGGGGGGGGGGGTGGGGGGGGGGGGGGGTGGGGGGGGGGGGGGGTGGGGGGGGGGGGGGGTGGGGGGGGGGGGGGGTGGGGGGGGGGGGGGGTGGGGGGGGGGGGGGGTGGGGGGGGGGGGGGGTGGGGGGGGGGGGGGGTGGGGGGGGGGGGGGGTGGGGGGGGGGGGGGGTGGGGGGGGGGGGGGGTGGGGGGGGGGGGGGGTGGGGGGGGGGGGGGGTGGGGGGGGGGGGGGGTGGGGGGGGGGGGGGGTGGGGGGGGGGGGGGGTGGGGGGGGGGGGGGGTGGGGGGGGGGGGGGGTGGGGGGGGGGGGGGGTGGGGGGGGGGGGGGGTGGGGGGGGGGGGGGGTGGGGGGGGGGGGGGGTGGGGGGGGGGGGGGGTGGGGGGGGGGGGGGGTGGGGGGGGGGGGGGGTGGGGGGGGGGGGGGGTGGGGGGGGGGGGGGGTGGGGGGGGGGGGGGGTGGGGGGGGGGGGGGGTGGGGGGGGGGGGGGGTGGGGGGGGGGGGGGGTGGGGGGGGGGGGGGGTGGGGGGGGGGGGGGGTGGGGGGGGGGGGGGGTGGGGGGGGGGGGGGGTGGGGGGGGGGGGGGGTGGGGGGGGGGGGGGGTGGGGGGGGGGGGGGGTGGGGGGGGGGGGGGGTGGGGGGGGGGGGGGGTGGGGGGGGGGGGGGGTGGGGGGGGGGGGGGGTGGGGGGGGGGGGGGGTGGGGGGGGGGGGGGGTGGGGGGGGGGGGGGGTGGGGGGGGGGGGGGGTGGGGGGGGGGGGGGGTGGGGGGGGGGGGGGGTGGGGGGGGGGGGGGGTGGGGGGGGGGGGGGGTGGGGGGGGGGGGGGGTGGGGGGGGGGGGGGGTGGGGGGGGGGGGGGGTGGGGGGGGGGGGGGGTGGGGGGGGGGGGGGGTGGGGGGGGGGGGGGGTGGGGGGGGGGGGGGGTGGGGGGGGGGGGGGGTGGGGGGGGGGGGGGGTGGGGGGGGGGGGGGGTGGGGGGGGGGGGGGGTGGGGGGGGGGGGGGGTGGGGGGGGGGGGGGGTGGGGGGGGGGGGGGGTGGGGGGGGGGGGGGGTGGGGGGGGGGGGGGGTGGGGGGGGGGGGGGGTGGGGGGGGGGGGGGGTGGGGGGGGGGGGGGGTGGGGGGGGGGGGGGGTGGGGGGGGGGGGGGGTGGGGGGGGGGGGGGGTGGGGGGGGGGGGGGGTGGGGGGGGGGGGGGGTGGGGGGGGGGGGGGGTGGGGGGGGGGGGGGGTGGGGGGGGGGGGGGGTGGGGGGGGGGGGGGGTGGGGGGGGGGGGGGGTGGGGGGGGGGGGGGGTGGGGGGGGGGGGGGGTGGGGGGGGGGGGGGGTGGGGGGGGGGGGGGGTGGGGGGGGGGGGGGGTGGGGGGGGGGGGGGGTGGGGGGGGGGGGGGGTGGGGGGGGGGGGGGGTGGGGGGGGGGGGGGGTGGGGGGGGGGGGGGGTGGGGGGGGGGGGGGGTGGGGGGGGGGGGGGGTGGGGGGGGGGGGGGGTGGGGGGGGGGGGGGGTGGGGGGGGGGGGGGGTGGGGGGGGGGGGGGGTGGGGGGGGGGGGGGGTGGGGGGGGGGGGGGGTGGGGGGGGGGGGGGGTGGGGGGGGGGGGGGGTGGGGGGGGGGGGGGGTGGGGGGGGGGGGGGGTGGGGGGGGGGGGGGGTGGGGGGGGGGGGGGGTGGGGGGGGGGGGGGGTGGGGGGGGGGGGGGGTGGGGGGGGGGGGGGGTGGGGGGGGGGGGGGGTGGGGGGGGGGGGGGGTGGGGGGGGGGGGGGGTGGGGGGGGGGGGGGGTGGGGGGGGGGGGGGGTGGGGGGGGGGGGGGGTGGGGGGGGGGGGGGGTGGGGGGGGGGGGGGGTGGGGGGGGGGGGGGGTGGGGGGGGGGGGGGGTGGGGGGGGGGGGGGGTGGGGGGGGGGGGGGGTGGGGGGGGGGGGGGGTGGGGGGGGGGGGGGGTGGGGGGGGGGGGGGGTGGGGGGGGGGGGGGGTGGGGGGGGGGGGGGGTGGGGGGGGGGGGGGGTGGGGGGGGGGGGGGGTGGGGGGGGGGGGGGGTGGGGGGGGGGGGGGGTGGGGGGGGGGGGGGGTGGGGGGGGGGGGGGGTGGGGGGGGGGGGGGGTGGGGGGGGGGGGGGGTGGGGGGGGGGGGGGGTGGGGGGGGGGGGGGGTGGGGGGGGGGGGGGGTGGGGGGGGGGGGGGGTGGGGGGGGGGGGGGGTGGGGGGGGGGGGGGGTGGGGGGGGGGGGGGGTGGGGGGGGGGGGGGGTGGGGGGGGGGGGGGGTGGGGGGGGGGGGGGGTGGGGGGGGGGGGGGGTGGGGGGGGGGGGGGGTGGGGGGGGGGGGGGGTGGGGGGGGGGGGGGGTGGGGGGGGGGGGGGGTGGGGGGGGGGGGGGGTGGGGGGGGGGGGGGGTGGGGGGGGGGGGGGGTGGGGGGGGGGGGGGGTGGGGGGGGGGGGGGGTGGGGGGGGGGGGGGGTGGGGGGGGGGGGGGGTGGGGGGGGGGGGGGGTGGGGGGGGGGGGGGGTGGGGGGGGGGGGGGGTGGGGGGGGGGGGGGGTGGGGGGGGGGGGGGGTGGGGGGGGGGGGGGGTGGGGGGGGGGGGGGGTGGGGGGGGGGGGGGGTGGGGGGGGGGGGGGGTGGGGGGGGGGGGGGGTGGGGGGGGGGGGGGGTGGGGGGGGGGGGGGGTGGGGGGGGGGGGGGGTGGGGGGGGGGGGGGGTGGGGGGGGGGGGGGGTGGGGGGGGGGGGGGGTGGGGGGGGGGGGGGGTGGGGGGGGGGGGGGGTGGGGGGGGGGGGGGGTGGGGGGGGGGGGGGGTGGGGGGGGGGGGGGGTGGGGGGGGGGGGGGGTGGGGGGGGGGGGGGGTGGGGGGGGGGGGGGGTGGGGGGGGGGGGGGGTGGGGGGGGGGGGGGGTGGGGGGGGGGGGGGGTGGGGGGGGGGGGGGGTGGGGGGGGGGGGGGGTGGGGGGGGGGGGGGGTGGGGGGGGGGGGGGGTGGGGGGGGGGGGGGGTGGGGGGGGGGGGGGGTGGGGGGGGGGGGGGGTGGGGGGGGGGGGGGGTGGGGGGGGGGGGGGGTGGGGGGGGGGGGGGGTGGGGGGGGGGGGGGGTGGGGGGGGGGGGGGGTGGGGGGGGGGGGGGGTGGGGGGGGGGGGGGGTGGGGGGGGGGGGGGGTGGGGGGGGGGGGGGGTGGGGGGGGGGGGGGGTGGGGGGGGGGGGGGGTGGGGGGGGGGGGGGGTGGGGGGGGGGGGGGGTGGGGGGGGGGGGGGGTGGGGGGGGGGGGGGGTGGGGGGGGGGGGGGGTGGGGGGGGGGGGGGGTGGGGGGGGGGGGGGGTGGGGGGGGGGGGGGGTGGGGGGGGGGGGGGGTGGGGGGGGGGGGGGGTGGGGGGGGGGGGGGGTGGGGGGGGGGGGGGGTGGGGGGGGGGGGGGGTGGGGGGGGGGGGGGGTGGGGGGGGGGGGGGGTGGGGGGGGGGGGGGGTGGGGGGGGGGGGGGGTGGGGGGGGGGGGGGGTGGGGGGGGGGGGGGGTGGGGGGGGGGGGGGGTGGGGGGGGGGGGGGGTGGGGGGGGGGGGGGGTGGGGGGGGGGGGGGGTGGGGGGGGGGGGGGGTGGGGGGGGGGGGGGGTGGGGGGGGGGGGGGGTGGGGGGGGGGGGGGGTGGGGGGGGGGGGGGGTGGGGGGGGGGGGGGGTGGGGGGGGGGGGGGGTGGGGGGGGGGGGGGGTGGGGGGGGGGGGGGGTGGGGGGGGGGGGGGGTGGGGGGGGGGGGGGGTGGGGGGGGGGGGGGGTGGGGGGGGGGGGGGGTGGGGGGGGGGGGGGGTGGGGGGGGGGGGGGGTGGGGGGGGGGGGGGGTGGGGGGGGGGGGGGGTGGGGGGGGGGGGGGGTGGGGGGGGGGGGGGGTGGGGGGGGGGGGGGGTGGGGGGGGGGGGGGGTGGGGGGGGGGGGGGGTGGGGGGGGGGGGGGGTGGGGGGGGGGGGGGGTGGGGGGGGGGGGGGGTGGGGGGGGGGGGGGGTGGGGGGGGGGGGGGGTGGGGGGGGGGGGGGGTGGGGGGGGGGGGGGGTGGGGGGGGGGGGGGGTGGGGGGGGGGGGGGGTGGGGGGGGGGGGGGGTGGGGGGGGGGGGGGGTGGGGGGGGGGGGGGGTGGGGGGGGGGGGGGGTGGGGGGGGGGGGGGGTGGGGGGGGGGGGGGGTGGGGGGGGGGGGGGGTGGGGGGGGGGGGGGGTGGGGGGGGGGGGGGGTGGGGGGGGGGGGGGGTGGGGGGGGGGGGGGGTGGGGGGGGGGGGGGGTGGGGGGGGGGGGGGGTGGGGGGGGGGGGGGGTGGGGGGGGGGGGGGGTGGGGGGGGGGGGGGGTGGGGGGGGGGGGGGGTGGGGGGGGGGGGGGGTGGGGGGGGGGGGGGGTGGGGGGGGGGGGGGGTGGGGGGGGGGGGGGGTGGGGGGGGGGGGGGGTGGGGGGGGGGGGGGGTGGGGGGGGGGGGGGGTGGGGGGGGGGGGGGGTGGGGGGGGGGGGGGGTGGGGGGGGGGGGGGGTGGGGGGGGGGGGGGGTGGGGGGGGGGGGGGGTGGGGGGGGGGGGGGGTGGGGGGGGGGGGGGGTGGGGGGGGGGGGGGGTGGGGGGGGGGGGGGGTGGGGGGGGGGGGGGGTGGGGGGGGGGGGGGGTGGGGGGGGGGGGGGGTGGGGGGGGGGGGGGGTGGGGGGGGGGGGGGGTGGGGGGGGGGGGGGGTGGGGGGGGGGGGGGGTGGGGGGGGGGGGGGGTGGGGGGGGGGGGGGGTGGGGGGGGGGGGGGGTGGGGGGGGGGGGGGGTGGGGGGGGGGGGGGGTGGGGGGGGGGGGGGGTGGGGGGGGGGGGGGGTGGGGGGGGGGGGGGGTGGGGGGGGGGGGGGGTGGGGGGGGGGGGGGGTGGGGGGGGGGGGGGGTGGGGGGGGGGGGGGGTGGGGGGGGGGGGGGGTGGGGGGGGGGGGGGGTGGGGGGGGGGGGGGGTGGGGGGGGGGGGGGGTGGGGGGGGGGGGGGGTGGGGGGGGGGGGGGGTGGGGGGGGGGGGGGGTGGGGGGGGGGGGGGGTGGGGGGGGGGGGGGGTGGGGGGGGGGGGGGGTGGGGGGGGGGGGGGGTGGGGGGGGGGGGGGGTGGGGGGGGGGGGGGGTGGGGGGGGGGGGGGGTGGGGGGGGGGGGGGGTGGGGGGGGGGGGGGGTGGGGGGGGGGGGGGGTGGGGGGGGGGGGGGGTGGGGGGGGGGGGGGGTGGGGGGGGGGGGGGGTGGGGGGGGGGGGGGGTGGGGGGGGGGGGGGGTGGGGGGGGGGGGGGGTGGGGGGGGGGGGGGGTGGGGGGGGGGGGGGGTGGGGGGGGGGGGGGGTGGGGGGGGGGGGGGGTGGGGGGGGGGGGGGGTGGGGGGGGGGGGGGGTGGGGGGGGGGGGGGGTGGGGGGGGGGGGGGGTGGGGGGGGGGGGGGGTGGGGGGGGGGGGGGGTGGGGGGGGGGGGGGGTGGGGGGGGGGGGGGGTGGGGGGGGGGGGGGGTGGGGGGGGGGGGGGGTGGGGGGGGGGGGGGGTGGGGGGGGGGGGGGGTGGGGGGGGGGGGGGGTGGGGGGGGGGGGGGGTGGGGGGGGGGGGGGGTGGGGGGGGGGGGGGGTGGGGGGGGGGGGGGGTGGGGGGGGGGGGGGGTGGGGGGGGGGGGGGGTGGGGGGGGGGGGGGGTGGGGGGGGGGGGGGGTGGGGGGGGGGGGGGGTGGGGGGGGGGGGGGGTGGGGGGGGGGGGGGGTGGGGGGGGGGGGGGGTGGGGGGGGGGGGGGGTGGGGGGGGGGGGGGGTGGGGGGGGGGGGGGGTGGGGGGGGGGGGGGGTGGGGGGGGGGGGGGGTGGGGGGGGGGGGGGGTGGGGGGGGGGGGGGGTGGGGGGGGGGGGGGGTGGGGGGGGGGGGGGGTGGGGGGGGGGGGGGGTGGGGGGGGGGGGGGGTGGGGGGGGGGGGGGGTGGGGGGGGGGGGGGGTGGGGGGGGGGGGGGGTGGGGGGGGGGGGGGGTGGGGGGGGGGGGGGGTGGGGGGGGGGGGGGGTGGGGGGGGGGGGGGGTGGGGGGGGGGGGGGGTGGGGGGGGGGGGGGGTGGGGGGGGGGGGGGGTGGGGGGGGGGGGGGGTGGGGGGGGGGGGGGGTGGGGGGGGGGGGGGGTGGGGGGGGGGGGGGGTGGGGGGGGGGGGGGGTGGGGGGGGGGGGGGGTGGGGGGGGGGGGGGGTGGGGGGGGGGGGGGGTGGGGGGGGGGGGGGGTGGGGGGGGGGGGGGGTGGGGGGGGGGGGGGGTGGGGGGGGGGGGGGGTGGGGGGGGGGGGGGGTGGGGGGGGGGGGGGGTGGGGGGGGGGGGGGGTGGGGGGGGGGGGGGGTGGGGGGGGGGGGGGGTGGGGGGGGGGGGGGGTGGGGGGGGGGGGGGGTGGGGGGGGGGGGGGGTGGGGGGGGGGGGGGGTGGGGGGGGGGGGGGGTGGGGGGGGGGGGGGGTGGGGGGGGGGGGGGGTGGGGGGGGGGGGGGGTGGGGGGGGGGGGGGGTGGGGGGGGGGGGGGGTGGGGGGGGGGGGGGGTGGGGGGGGGGGGGGGTGGGGGGGGGGGGGGGTGGGGGGGGGGGGGGGTGGGGGGGGGGGGGGGTGGGGGGGGGGGGGGGTGGGGGGGGGGGGGGGTGGGGGGGGGGGGGGGTGGGGGGGGGGGGGGGTGGGGGGGGGGGGGGGTGGGGGGGGGGGGGGGTGGGGGGGGGGGGGGGTGGGGGGGGGGGGGGGTGGGGGGGGGGGGGGGTGGGGGGGGGGGGGGGTGGGGGGGGGGGGGGGTGGGGGGGGGGGGGGGTGGGGGGGGGGGGGGGTGGGGGGGGGGGGGGGTGGGGGGGGGGGGGGGTGGGGGGGGGGGGGGGTGGGGGGGGGGGGGGGTGGGGGGGGGGGGGGGTGGGGGGGGGGGGGGGTGGGGGGGGGGGGGGGTGGGGGGGGGGGGGGGTGGGGGGGGGGGGGGGTGGGGGGGGGGGGGGGTGGGGGGGGGGGGGGGTGGGGGGGGGGGGGGGTGGGGGGGGGGGGGGGTGGGGGGGGGGGGGGGTGGGGGGGGGGGGGGGTGGGGGGGGGGGGGGGTGGGGGGGGGGGGGGGTGGGGGGGGGGGGGGGTGGGGGGGGGGGGGGGTGGGGGGGGGGGGGGGTGGGGGGGGGGGGGGGTGGGGGGGGGGGGGGGTGGGGGGGGGGGGGGGTGGGGGGGGGGGGGGGTGGGGGGGGGGGGGGGTGGGGGGGGGGGGGGGTGGGGGGGGGGGGGGGTGGGGGGGGGGGGGGGTGGGGGGGGGGGGGGGTGGGGGGGGGGGGGGGTGGGGGGGGGGGGGGGTGGGGGGGGGGGGGGGTGGGGGGGGGGGGGGGTGGGGGGGGGGGGGGGTGGGGGGGGGGGGGGGTGGGGGGGGGGGGGGGTGGGGGGGGGGGGGGGTGGGGGGGGGGGGGGGTGGGGGGGGGGGGGGGTGGGGGGGGGGGGGGGTGGGGGGGGGGGGGGGTGGGGGGGGGGGGGGGTGGGGGGGGGGGGGGGTGGGGGGGGGGGGGGGTGGGGGGGGGGGGGGGTGGGGGGGGGGGGGGGTGGGGGGGGGGGGGGGTGGGGGGGGGGGGGGGTGGGGGGGGGGGGGGGTGGGGGGGGGGGGGGGTGGGGGGGGGGGGGGGTGGGGGGGGGGGGGGGTGGGGGGGGGGGGGGGTGGGGGGGGGGGGGGGTGGGGGGGGGGGGGGGTGGGGGGGGGGGGGGGTGGGGGGGGGGGGGGGTGGGGGGGGGGGGGGGTGGGGGGGGGGGGGGGTGGGGGGGGGGGGGGGTGGGGGGGGGGGGGGGTGGGGGGGGGGGGGGGTGGGGGGGGGGGGGGGTGGGGGGGGGGGGGGGTGGGGGGGGGGGGGGGTGGGGGGGGGGGGGGGTGGGGGGGGGGGGGGGTGGGGGGGGGGGGGGGTGGGGGGGGGGGGGGGTGGGGGGGGGGGGGGGTGGGGGGGGGGGGGGGTGGGGGGGGGGGGGGGTGGGGGGGGGGGGGGGTGGGGGGGGGGGGGGGTGGGGGGGGGGGGGGGTGGGGGGGGGGGGGGGTGGGGGGGGGGGGGGGTGGGGGGGGGGGGGGGTGGGGGGGGGGGGGGGTGGGGGGGGGGGGGGGTGGGGGGGGGGGGGGGTGGGGGGGGGGGGGGGTGGGGGGGGGGGGGGGTGGGGGGGGGGGGGGGTGGGGGGGGGGGGGGGTGGGGGGGGGGGGGGGTGGGGGGGGGGGGGGGTGGGGGGGGGGGGGGGTGGGGGGGGGGGGGGGTGGGGGGGGGGGGGGGTGGGGGGGGGGGGGGGTGGGGGGGGGGGGGGGTGGGGGGGGGGGGGGGTGGGGGGGGGGGGGGGTGGGGGGGGGGGGGGGTGGGGGGGGGGGGGGGTGGGGGGGGGGGGGGGTGGGGGGGGGGGGGGGTGGGGGGGGGGGGGGGTGGGGGGGGGGGGGGGTGGGGGGGGGGGGGGGTGGGGGGGGGGGGGGGTGGGGGGGGGGGGGGGTGGGGGGGGGGGGGGGTGGGGGGGGGGGGGGGTGGGGGGGGGGGGGGGTGGGGGGGGGGGGGGGTGGGGGGGGGGGGGGGTGGGGGGGGGGGGGGGTGGGGGGGGGGGGGGGTGGGGGGGGGGGGGGGTGGGGGGGGGGGGGGGTGGGGGGGGGGGGGGGTGGGGGGGGGGGGGGGTGGGGGGGGGGGGGGGTGGGGGGGGGGGGGGGTGGGGGGGGGGGGGGGTGGGGGGGGGGGGGGGTGGGGGGGGGGGGGGGTGGGGGGGGGGGGGGGTGGGGGGGGGGGGGGGTGGGGGGGGGGGGGGGTGGGGGGGGGGGGGGGTGGGGGGGGGGGGGGGTGGGGGGGGGGGGGGGTGGGGGGGGGGGGGGGTGGGGGGGGGGGGGGGTGGGGGGGGGGGGGGGTGGGGGGGGGGGGGGGTGGGGGGGGGGGGGGGTGGGGGGGGGGGGGGGTGGGGGGGGGGGGGGGTGGGGGGGGGGGGGGGTGGGGGGGGGGGGGGGTGGGGGGGGGGGGGGGTGGGGGGGGGGGGGGGTGGGGGGGGGGGGGGGTGGGGGGGGGGGGGGGTGGGGGGGGGGGGGGGTGGGGGGGGGGGGGGGTGGGGGGGGGGGGGGGTGGGGGGGGGGGGGGGTGGGGGGGGGGGGGGGTGGGGGGGGGGGGGGGTGGGGGGGGGGGGGGGTGGGGGGGGGGGGGGGTGGGGGGGGGGGGGGGTGGGGGGGGGGGGGGGTGGGGGGGGGGGGGGGTGGGGGGGGGGGGGGGTGGGGGGGGGGGGGGGTGGGGGGGGGGGGGGGTGGGGGGGGGGGGGGGTGGGGGGGGGGGGGGGTGGGGGGGGGGGGGGGTGGGGGGGGGGGGGGGTGGGGGGGGGGGGGGGTGGGGGGGGGGGGGGGTGGGGGGGGGGGGGGGTGGGGGGGGGGGGGGGTGGGGGGGGGGGGGGGTGGGGGGGGGGGGGGGTGGGGGGGGGGGGGGGTGGGGGGGGGGGGGGGTGGGGGGGGGGGGGGGTGGGGGGGGGGGGGGGTGGGGGGGGGGGGGGGTGGGGGGGGGGGGGGGTGGGGGGGGGGGGGGGTGGGGGGGGGGGGGGGTGGGGGGGGGGGGGGGTGGGGGGGGGGGGGGGTGGGGGGGGGGGGGGGTGGGGGGGGGGGGGGGTGGGGGGGGGGGGGGGTGGGGGGGGGGGGGGGTGGGGGGGGGGGGGGGTGGGGGGGGGGGGGGGTGGGGGGGGGGGGGGGTGGGGGGGGGGGGGGGTGGGGGGGGGGGGGGGTGGGGGGGGGGGGGGGTGGGGGGGGGGGGGGGTGGGGGGGGGGGGGGGTGGGGGGGGGGGGGGGTGGGGGGGGGGGGGGGTGGGGGGGGGGGGGGGTGGGGGGGGGGGGGGGTGGGGGGGGGGGGGGGTGGGGGGGGGGGGGGGTGGGGGGGGGGGGGGGTGGGGGGGGGGGGGGGTGGGGGGGGGGGGGGGTGGGGGGGGGGGGGGGTGGGGGGGGGGGGGGGTGGGGGGGGGGGGGGGTGGGGGGGGGGGGGGGTGGGGGGGGGGGGGGGTGGGGGGGGGGGGGGGTGGGGGGGGGGGGGGGTGGGGGGGGGGGGGGGTGGGGGGGGGGGGGGGTGGGGGGGGGGGGGGGTGGGGGGGGGGGGGGGTGGGGGGGGGGGGGGGTGGGGGGGGGGGGGGGTGGGGGGGGGGGGGGGTGGGGGGGGGGGGGGGTGGGGGGGGGGGGGGGTGGGGGGGGGGGGGGGTGGGGGGGGGGGGGGGTGGGGGGGGGGGGGGGTGGGGGGGGGGGGGGGTGGGGGGGGGGGGGGGTGGGGGGGGGGGGGGGTGGGGGGGGGGGGGGGTGGGGGGGGGGGGGGGTGGGGGGGGGGGGGGGTGGGGGGGGGGGGGGGTGGGGGGGGGGGGGGGTGGGGGGGGGGGGGGGTGGGGGGGGGGGGGGGTGGGGGGGGGGGGGGGTGGGGGGGGGGGGGGGTGGGGGGGGGGGGGGGTGGGGGGGGGGGGGGGTGGGGGGGGGGGGGGGTGGGGGGGGGGGGGGGTGGGGGGGGGGGGGGGTGGGGGGGGGGGGGGGTGGGGGGGGGGGGGGGTGGGGGGGGGGGGGGGTGGGGGGGGGGGGGGGTGGGGGGGGGGGGGGGTGGGGGGGGGGGGGGGTGGGGGGGGGGGGGGGTGGGGGGGGGGGGGGGGGGGGGGGGGGGGGGGGGGGGGGGGGGGGGGGTGGGGGGGGGGGGGGGTGGGGGGGGGGGGGGGTGGGGGGGGGGGGGGGGGGGGGGGGGGGGGGTGTGGGGGGGGGGGTGGGGGGGGGGGGGGGGGGGGGGGGGGGGGGGGGGGGGGGGGGGGGGGGGGGGGGGGGGGGGGGTGGGGGGGGGGGAATAACTTCTGGAGTGCCAAAGGTTCGCCACCATGGCAGTAGGGTAAAATGAAAAAGGCTTAGAGCACGAAGGAACAGAAAAGAGTGGGCCGAAGCCATCTATAAATGAATAAATTCAATGACGTTCACAAAACATAGCACCAGTAATTTATCACATAAACAAATGTGAAACAATTGTGCACACACAAGAAACAATTGTGCACATGCAAGAGCACACACAGACAAATACAATAAAGCAGACGTGTTTCTGGTTTCTGTGTTTCAACAAACCAAACGTGTTTCAGCACAAAGCCGTCGCGAATGGCTCATGACCATAATTAGCGCAATCGTATCTCACTGACACTGTAGAAGACATAACAAATCGCAAGAACCAACAAAACAACCAAATTATTTTCTTGGAGTGAATTAAATACTCCTTATATAATATCAGTCTGCCACACCGGGTATCTCTCTTATCCAGCTAACCACAGCAATACATATCTGTGTTTCACCATTCTAATATCATATAACTAGCGGGGCCCGGCCACGCGTTGCTGTGGCAATTGTCCTTCCCATCACAGTCCGCAACCCACACGGATGACCATGCAGGTTCAATGATCCTCAGCATAGCCTTTGGGGTTGGTCAAATGGAATCCCTCTTTCCCTTTTCAATGCACATCGTTATATGGTGCTGTCTTGTTTTTTTAGTATAAGGTAACCCTTCCCATTCCACAATGGAACTGTCCAGAGTGCGAATCCCGCTGTCCATGAGGCTGGTTCACACGCACAGTCCTGGCTTGGGTAAGGCAGAACTGGGGCAAGCAGGCTATCCCAGTCAGGCAGCAGAGGCAGGGTGGTGAGGCACTCAGATCGAGGCCAGCTCCCTAGGTTCTTAAAGGGCCACGTGCAAAAGAAGCGGAGCCGGTAGTGTTGGTTCGCCCCCCCACCCCGTGGATTTTCTTAGAAGAAAAAGGCAAACTCCAGCTCGCTTTTAGTAAAAGAGAGCTGTGGCAAATATGGGTGAGGAAGTGGGTAACTGGTGGTTGAATGTGAGGGAGGGCAGAATGAGGTATGTGAGGATGAGCTGGATGTGTATGAGAGTATGTGTATTGTGTGGTAGCAGTGGGTGAGGCATAGAGAGTGAAAGTTACCTGCGTGTGAGGGGGGGGAACCCCACCTGACGTCTCACATGGCAAAGTGTGTATGTGTCTCACTTCCACTTGTATTACCTAACAGTATTACCTATTTACTGTTTTAACTGCTCATCTCTGCCCATCTGCATGAACATCCTAAGCTCTCATACCAAGCCCTCAGGCCACAGACAGACGGGCTACATGAACATTCTAAAGGTGACAGTTAAACACAGCCAGCTTCATGGCCTGGTGTGCCAGGAAAAAGATGTTTTACCTGGCTCAGGTATTGACTTTCGGCGATTTGAGGGTCTGATCACCTACCCAGAACAGGGAGGAATGTCATGTGAAAATTTGGGGGCGATCCGTCCAGCCGTTTCAGCGTTAGGGCGTGACTAACAAACGGATGGTTAGCTTTTTATATATATAAATAAAGATAACAAGACCTGGATCCAACCAACGAAGTGACTGCAAAATGGCGGTTAAGAGGGATACGGCCCCTAGTTGCCAATAGTAACTGCAGCTTTCTGTCCCAACTGGAGTTTGTGACTTGACTGTAAAGCAACACAAGGACACCAGAAGAGCCTTCCTGGATCAGACCAGGGGTCCATCTAGTCCAGCATCCTGCCTTATGCAGTGGCCAACCAGCTGTCCTGAAAGACCAGCAATGGGGCACAGAAGCTGGGTCCTCCCCCTGATAAGAACATCAGAATCATAGAATCATAGAGTTGGGAAACAGGGCCAGCAAGTCCAACCCCCTGCAATGCAGGAAGAGCCTTGCTGGATCAGGCCAGTGGTCCATCTAGTCCAGCATCCTGTCTTGTATAGTGGCCAACCAGCTGTCCAGAAAGGCCAGCGATGGGGCACAGAAGCTGTGTCCTCCCCCTAATAAGAACATCAGAATCATAGAATCATAGGGGCATTCCCCACTACAGAAGGGAGCTAAGGTCGACTCAGTTCCCTTCAGTGCAGGGCGATTCCAGGCTGTCCCCACAGCAACTGAGTTGGCCTCCGTGGAACCGAGCTAAGTGGGCGGGATCATCTTGGTGCCTGTTTCGCTCCTCGATCGTGATTGGCGCTTGTGTTACGGCGGGAAACGGGAGCGTTCTTTTTTTTTTTAACATTTTTTACAGTTTACAGTTACATGCGCTTTCTGCCCACCACGACTCTCCCATTCTGCGCATGCCACAAAAGTGGCTCGTGATTGGTTGAACGGATGAGGTGTCGTGTCGATACTCCCCCATTTCGAAGTGGTATCGACCTTGTTCCGGCAGAAAAGGGTAGTTCATAACTGCGACAAGGATGTCGCAGTTCTGAGGGGGGGGGGGGAACTGAGACAAAACAACATTGAGCTCGGTGGCAGTGGGGATTCACTGAGGCGAACCTAGGTAGAAACCAGTTCAACTCTGTCAGTGGGGAAAGCCCCTATAGAGTTGGGAGACAGGGCCATCAAGTCCAACCCCCTGCAATGCAGGAAGAGCCTTGCTGGATCAGACCAGTGGTCCATCTAGATCAGGGGTCTGCAACCTGCAGCTCTCCAGATGTGCATGGACTACAAATCCCATCAGCCCCTGCCAGCATGGGAATTGTAGTCCATGAACATCTGGAGAGCCGCAGGTCGCAGAGCCCTGATCTAGACCAGCAGAGTCCATAATTCTAAGACTTCCTCTCTCACACACTCACTTATGTCCAGAGGGTGCCTGAGTTTGGATCCAGGGTTGCCCGCTGTGAGTTGGGAAATGCCTGGAGATTTTGAGGGTGGAGTCTGGAAAGGACGGGGTTTGGAGAGGGGTGGGGCTTCGGTGGGGTATGAATACCCTACAGCCCAGCCTCCGAAGCAGCTATTTTCTCCTGGGGAGCCGATCTCTGTCATCTAGGGCTCAGTTGTCATTCCAGGAGGTTCCCAGGTCCGGCCTGGAAACCGGGCACCTGGGCACGCCTCGCTTTTCACGGGCAACTGCCAGGCTTCCAGGGACCGCCAGGTTGGCACCTTTCTGTCCAGCACAGCATTTACTCCGTCTCCTCTCCCCTGCCTCTCCGCCCGCGATGTCTCTGCAAGGCCAGCGCCAGCCTGGAACAGAATAATAAAGAATTAATCAAGACAAAGCTCTCGGCCATGTTAATGCTTCACAGGTTCTGAGCTGCCGTATTGAAGCGTTTCCAAAGGCCTGTCCCTTATGAAATAATCAGGACGTGGAGACAGTTAGCAGCACGGGCGGGCGCTTCAAAGGCGCTCGGGAGGAAAGGGTCGGCGAAAGGGCTTTCAAAGGCATCGCGCCATCAATTTGCTGGCAAATGAGCCCTGCTGTCCTTCTGCCCCGTCCCCCCCCCATCTCTTCCCTTCCCCTTCACATCCTCCACCCCCCCACCTCTGTATTAAAGGTGGTCCATTCCCTTCTCTTCTCCATGTGCACCTTCAGGGCTGCGATTTTGGGTTCCCAGCTGGAAAATTCCTAAAGATTTGGGGGATGTGGTGCTTGAAGAGGGCAGGGATATCATCAGAGCAGTATAATGGTATCCCGGCCGCACTCCAAAGCATCCTCCGTCTGCAGGGGAATTCATCTCCGTCATTGCAAGACTGAGAGATCACAAGCCCACCCCAAAGAAGAGAAGACAACTTTGGATTTATACCAGAGGTGGGATCCAGCAGGTTCTCACGGGTTCCCGAGAGTAGGTTACTAATTATTTGTGTGTGCCGAGAGGGGGTTACTAATGGGTGATTTTGCCAGGTGATTTTTGCCTGAGTTGCGCCCCTCCTCTCAGCAGTAGCGCGCAGAACTGGAAGCAGTCTAGCAGGAGGTGCACCGGCGTGCAAGCGCAGCCCTCGCCATGCGTGCATTCGCTTCCGCCCAAGGACGGCATCATGCAGCTGCCAAGCGCCCTGCCACAGCCCCCGCCCAGGAATGTCCTGCCCCCAGAATGCCCAGCCACGCCCCCGCCGTGCCCCGCCCAGCCCCATTGGCGCTACGCCACAGTTTGAATCCCACCACCAGGGGAACCTGTTACTAAAATGTTTGGATCCCACCACTGATTTATACCCTGCTTACAAACTCCTGAGTGGCTTACAAACTCCTTTCCCTTCCTCTCCCCACAGGGTTAGCCATCTGAGGCTCTGTTGCTCTGCTGGCTTAGGCTACGAAGAAGAAGAAGAAGAAGAAGAAGAAGAAGAAGAAGAAGAAGAAGAAGAAGAAGAAGAAGAAGAAGAAGAAGAAGAAGAAGAAGAAGAAGAAGAAGAAGAAGAAGAAGAAGAAGAAGAAGAAGAAGAAGAAGAAGAGGAGGAGGGGGAGTTTGGATTTATATTCCCCCTTTGTCTCCTGTAGGAGACTCAAAGGGGCTTACAATCTCCTTTCCTCCCTCACAACAAACACCCTGTAAGGTGGGTGGGGCTGAGAGAGCGCCGAAGAACTGTGACTAGCCCAAGGTAATCCAGCTGGAGTGCGTTGGAGTGGTACACCAGATTAGCCTCCACAGCTCAAGTGGCAGAGCTGGGAATCAAACCCGGTTCCTCCAGATCAGAGTGCACCTGCTCTTAGCCACTGCGCCACTACTAAGGCCAAATTCCCACTGAAAATTTAATCTAGATGCAACCAAGTTTCAAAAGAATCGGCACCTTTTCTCCAGGCTCCAACTTCCTCACTGCAGCATGTTTCTAGTGAAGACGTCTAGCCCTGCCTCTTGGGGGGGGGGGGTGCCTGCTGTCAGGGGTGCAATTGTTAAGCTAGCAGCACCAACATTTCAGAGTATCTTTAGGAGACTCTCCTGATGATACCACCCAGGTTTGGTGAAGTTTGGTTCATGGGGGCCAAAGTTATGGACCCTCAAATGTGTAGCCCCCATCTCCTATTAGCTCCCATTGGAAACAATGGGGAATGGGGCACCCCTTTTGGGAGTCCATAGCTTTGGACCCCTGGTTAAGCACCACAAAACTAATTGAGTATCAATGAAGACTCTGTTGATATTCCTGGTGCATTGAAGTTTGGTTCATGGGGGCCAAAGTTATGGACCCTCAAATGTGTAGCCCCCATCTATTAGCTCCCATTGGAAAAAATGGGGGATGGGGGTACCCCCTTTGGGAGTCCATAGCTTTGGACCCCCTGGACCAAACTTCACAAAACCTGGGTGGTATCAGTAGGGAGACTCTGTTGATGATACCATCTTTGCAGGTTTGGTGAAGTTTGGTCCATGGGGCTGGACCAAAATGTGCCCCCCCATCTATTAGCTCCCATTGGAAAAATGGGGATGGGGTACCTTGGGGAGTCCATAGCTTTGACCCCTTGACCAAATCTTCACAAAACTCATGCATAAAGTAGGAGACTCTGTTGATGATACCACCCAGGTCTGGTGAAGCCTGGGCCAAAGTTATGGACCGTCAAATGTGTAGCCCCCATCTCCTATTAGCTCCCATTGGAGTGTTTTGTTTTTTCAAAAAGGTGCATATACAAGCAGGTCCAGGAAAATCCCGTGATAAGGGGAGGGGGAGAGCCAGAAACGGCAGTGGGGAGATCGTGAGGGAACCTGGATATTTTGGGTGACTATCCCAGGATTAATCGCCAGTGGGAAATCGCCCTAAGAACAGCAGGAGAGGTGTTTAAACAAGCAAAGGTGTGGGTTTTTTTAAAAACAAAAACAAAAGGCAGGCAGGCAGGCAGGCAAGGATGTTACCCAAAATGGTGGGATGCAATGACCCTCTTTGGTTGGGGAAATTAGCAGAGCCCAAGGTTGCTTAAGGAGCGTTGAGTAACTTGATCAATATATTGCCTGCGTTTACGGGTTTTTCTAGCATTGTACTGGGAAAATAAGAAATGGAATAAAATAAAATCTCACTCACAATCACTCAATTACTGGGGGGGGGGACACACACACACACACACACACAAGGTTTCCTAGGATGTAATTTAGAGGTGAAAGCCAGGTTTTGGATATATATAGAGAGAGAAGAAGAAGAAGAAGAAGAAGAAGAAGAAGAAGAAGAAGAAGAAGAAGAAGAAGAAGAAGAAGAAGAAGAAGAAGAAGAAGAAGAAGAAGAAGAAGAAGAAGAAGAAGAAGAAGAGAAGAAGAAGGAGGAGGAGGAGGAGGAGGAGGAGGAGGAGGAGGAGGAGGAGGAGGAGGAGTTTGGATTTATATCCCCCCTTTCTCTCCTGTAGGAGACTCAAAGGGGCTTACAATCTCCTTGCCCTTCCCCCCTCACAACAAACACCCTGTGAGGTGAGTGGGGCTGAGAGAACTCCGAGAAGCTGTGACTAGCCCAAGGTCACCCAGCTGGCGTGTGTGGGAGTGCACAGGCTAATCTGAATTCCCCAGATAAGCCTCCACAGCTCAGGCGGCAGAGCTGGGAATCAAACCCGGTTCCTCCAGATTAGATACATGAGCTCTTAACCTCCTACGCCACTGAGTAGAAAGATGGGACATCTGAGAGAAAGGATGGGACATCAAAGAAAGGATGGGACATCAAAGATTATATTTACCAGTCTTGTAGTGGGCGTCCAGGAGACGGACACCTAATGGCTAGGCTCTGGATGATCAGCGTTGTTGGAACAATATTATCGAGCACCATGGTGGTGTATGATAGTATTGAACACCTGACTGGGGTCTGGGGTGGGTTTTTATAGGGAAAAAATGCTGTTTCCTGAGAATGTGCCAAACACGAGGTTGGGAGGGGGGGTGCTTTAGACATTCTTGCTCACAAGGTGAGACACAGTCCCCAGATGGAGTTTCTGAATCCAGACCTACTCCTACGTTCCGGGAGGACGCCCCCCCTCCCCTCCCCCCCTCTGCTCTGCTCTGCTCTGCTCTGCTCTGCTCTGCTCTGCTCTGCTCCAGGCCAGGTTGGCTACGAGGGGCAGAATTATTATTATTATTATTATTATTATTATTATTATTATTATTATTATTATTATTATTATTATTATTATTGTTATTGTTATTGTTATTGTTATTGTTGTTGTTGTTGTTGTTGTTGTTGTTGTTGTTGTTGTTGTTGTTGTTGTTGTTGTTGTTGTTAATAATAATAATAATAATAATAATAATAATAATAATAATAATAATAATAATAATAATAATAATAATAATAATAATAATAATAATAATAATAATAATAATAATAGGGTTTATAGACCGCCCTCCCCCGAAGGGCTCAGAATGTAGGGTGGCCAACTCCAGTTCCTGGAGATTTGGGGTTTGAACCTGGGAAGGGACGATTTGGGAAGAGGGGTGTAATTTGGAAGAAAAAAAAACCACCCTCCAAAGCAATTCCACGGGATCTGATCTTGGCCGTGTCGAGATCAGTGGTCATTCCAGAACAGCTCCTTGCCCCGCCTGGAGGTTGGCAACCATACAAAAGGTTTTTGAAATCCTCCTATTGCGGCATGACTTCTCAAGGCTGCTTTCTAGTTGGGTGGGATTCCTTTATAAACCATTCCCAAGGCATGTTCCCACACCGTTGGGCCCACGCTTCAGAGCATGTACAGAGCACTTTCCCTTCGCCGCCATATAAACCGGGTTGCCTGAGCACACGCTGGAGATCAGGTGAGTCCAGCCTTGCGTGCCAGAGGCTGATAGCGGAGTCAGAAATGAATTATTCCATTTCTGATCTGACATTCTAATAAAGGTGAAATTGTTTTTATTTCTTTATAAGTTAGATAGGAATAAATTGTGTTAGATAGGAAGTAGGAGTTGTAGTTGTGTTTTGTGTTTGTATCTGTGTGGAACCTCCCTGGCTCAAGGCAGAAGTCCACCCTTGCTCCACCTGGGCACGTCCCTTTTCATGTGCTAAACCATGAATGAACGCCTGACAAAAGAGACCCCGAAAGAAGAGCCTCCATCTGCCTAATCCCACCAGCAGGCAGATAAGGGTGCCGTCGTCGTTAGGTTTCGTTTCCTGACCCCTAGCACCCAAGGGACTCTTTTGTGTTTTTCCCGCCTGTGCCTACGTCATCGCCTCGCCCAGCTTCGGCCACGAAATTCAAGAAGGGGCTGCCCTCCAGACTCTAATTGGTTCCTGTGTATTTGTGTATGAATGATTGTAGGTTGTCCTGTACCCTCCCGGATTCCCGGGCGGGAGACTGTGTATAAAAGTTATCGTAAAGCTGCTAGGTAGCTGCAGTTGCCGTGGTGCGGAGGTGCTGACACGTAGGTCAGCGTCTCAATAAACTCATTTTTATTTTTCACTATTCTCGCTGTGTCGGGTCCTGTTTCTGTTCCTCTGCGCTGCTGAGAGCCGGTGGATCTGGGGGAATAAAAGTTACCCAGGCAGCGCGGGAACAAAGCCACCTTGAATCCTGACCAGAGGAAAATGTAGCCTAGTGCAAAATCTGCCAAAGTGGCCGCCTTCTCCAAGCGAGCTGATCTCTGTTGTCTGGAGATCAGTTTTAATTGAGTGAGATCTCCAGGCCCTCCAACTGCAGTGACTGGTAACTGTTCGCCCACCCACAGCCCGACTTCAGGATCCCACCTCTCTGCCTTGAAACAACTGAACCACCACAGTCGCTAGACTCCCTCTGAAACCTGGCAGGTTTTCCTCTCCCTCCCCTTCATCAAATAATTAAGATGGTTCTTGGCACGGCTTCCTTACCAGCTCCTTCCCAGCGGCTCTGCCCCCCCCTCCCGCCTCTCCTCCACCACCCCCCCAGCTTCTCTTAAAGGAAGCGCCTGTCAAAGCCCTCAGCCGCCGTTAAAAGTGAGGCATTTAGAAATGAAAGTGCCCAAGTCAGCAAGCTCTCAAAACTCCACCGGGAGTCCTGATTATTTGTAACGGAAGCGCATCTTGAACGCGGGCTGAGCCAGCCAGAAACGGAGGGAGGAGGGAGGCAGGGCTTGGAATTTGGCTCCCCCTGCATTGCTCGTTGGAGCCTTTGGGGTCTCTCCCTCCCCCCCACTCTTCTGCACGACCCCTTTGTGGGCCAGCAACTCTTTTAGACCCAGCAAAAAGGGAACAGAGCACCGAACCCAAAGATTTTGCGCAGAAGCGGCTCCGGAGATGCTGTTGTGAGGGGCAAATAAAACAGAGTTAAGGTGTGGGGAGGGGGGATACAGACTGTGCAGTCTCCAGCGCAAGCCTGCGGTTTGAAATGCATAAAGGCAGTGCAGGAGACTGAGTTGCCAACCTCCAGGCAGGGCCTGGAGATCTCTTAGAAGTGCAATTGATTTGTAGGGCCCCTTCCGCACATGCAGAATAACGCACTTTCAATCCCCTTTCACAATTGTTTGCAGGTGGATTTCGCTATTCTGCACAGCTGCAAAGCGCACTGAAAGTGGATTGAAAGTGCATTATTCTTATGGTGACCAGACGTCCCGCTTTTGGCGGGACAGTCCCGCCTTAAAACAATTTGTCCCGCGTCCCGTGGGTTTTTGGAACAGTCCCGATTTTTGGAAGGCTGCCACACTGCCTTCTGGGGCGCGCCCCAGGGCGGGAAACGGGAGCGCCCCAGAAGGCAGTGCGCTCCTGCGGCTGTGCGCGCATGCGTGCGCACACACAGCCACCCACCCGCCTAGGTCCCGGTTTACAAAGGTGACAATCTGGTCACCTTAATTATTCTGCATGTGTGGAACGGGCCTAGGTGACGTAGTCAGCTCCCCAGGAGAGTCTATGTGAGCTCAGCCCTAGGCTGGGCCGGGGCAGGGTAGAAATCAAAGAAAAGTTCAAAAAAGTAAAATGGCTGCTTTGAACGGTAGACTCTAAGGCTTTCTACCCTGCTGAGGCTCCTGCTACCCCTAAACCAGGCCTTCTTCGGGTTCTGCCACCAAACTCTGCAGGAATTTTCCAACTCTGGAAATGGGCCCTGCATAGGGGACTTTTCTATGCTTTTGAGTTCCAAGCCCCCAATCTGTTATGGGGATCACAGAGGCGGAGCGAGGGGGAACTCTGCCCACTCCCACCATGCCCCAGAACACCCCAGCTACGCCCCCACAACACCCCTTCTGTGGCCTGGCCACACCTCCGCCGTGGCTCAGCCTGGGGCAAAGCACTCCACCCTGCCCCGTTGGCGCTACGCCTCTGGGGGTTCATGATGAACATTCACTACCAGGGGCGTACTACCCAGGGGGACATATGGGGTCAAATGTCCCCGGTCTGTGGCCATTTAGTCATGTGGGGGCAGAACCCCTCCTCCTTCCCCTAAGGTCCAAACACTGACTTCAAGACCTGGTGCAAAAAAAGTTCTTTGGTCATGGTGGGGGAGGGCAGCTGCTCATAAAAGGGGGGGGGCAGAAAACTCAGATTTTGCACCAGGCTACATTTCCCCTAGATATGCTTCTGCTCACTACCTGTTTTGATTGTTGTATACCCATCATTCATTGGTTGAAGTAGTGACGGCCAGCAGGTGATAGCTGGCATGGCGTAGTGGTCAAGAGCTAAGAGGGGAGTGGTTAAGAGGGGAGGACCAGGTTCAATTCCCCATTCCCCCACATAAGCAGCCGACGCTAATTTGGAGAACTGGGTTCGATTCCCAACTTCTCCACAGCAGGGCCAGACTCCGATCTGGAGAACCAGCTTTGATTCCCCCGCTCCTGCACATGAAGCCTGCTGAGTGACTTTCGGCCAGTCCCAGTTTGCTCAGAACTCCTCTCAGCCCCACCTGCCCCACAAGGTGTCTGTTATGGGAAGAGGAAGGAAGGGAGTTTGCAAGCCACATTGAGACTCCTTATGGTTTAGAAAAGTGGGGTATAATTCCAAACTCTTCTTCTAGCCCACAGGTGGCAAACTCACGGCCCTCCAGAGGTTATGGACTACAGTTCCCATCATCCCCTGCCAACATGATGCTGGCATGGGATGATGGGAATTGTAGTCCATAACCTCTGGAGGGCCGCGACTCTGACACCTATGTGCTAGCCCAGGGATCTGCAACCTGCGGCTCTCCAGATGTTCATGGTGGCAGGGGCTGATGGGAATTGTAGTCCATGAACATCTGGAGAGCCGCAGGTTGCAGACCCCTGTTCTAGCCAGAGATGGCTCACAGTTTTCAAAATGGTACTACCAAGCCATTTTCAGAACAGCCCTTCTCTTCATCACATAAATATCCCACCCTCGCTTCAGCAATGTACCATGACCAGACCAGACCAGACCAGACCACCCCCACCCCACCATCCCCAGGATGCACTGCAAGAATGCAGATGTGCCAATACATTTGCAAGCCAACTTGGAGCTCTCAGGGGAGGGGGGGGCGTGACTTGTTTTCAATCATTTGGACAGGCAGCTCGTAAACAGAAGCCCGGACCCAATCCAAGCAGGGGAGATTTCGCCCAGCGTGGGAAGAGGAATGAGTTCAATTTCAAATATTCCATTCTATTAGGGGCAGGGCCTTGGCCGCGGAACGAGAGACGAACGTACTCGATGGAACTCATCTATTTTTTAACAACCTCCTTGAGTGCTCGACACACTTCTCATACATCATCTCCATCCTTGTAAGTCTCACAACAGCCCTGTGAAGTGGGTCAGCGTTGTTATGATTCCCACGATGCAAAAGGGAGTCCAGGTGGGAAGGCGTGGCTTTCCTGAGAGCCAGACTAAGGCCATGTCAAGTATAAGAAGAAGAGTTTGGATTTATATCCCCCCTTTCTCTCCTGCAGGAGACTCAAAGGGGCTGACAATCTCCTTGCCCTTCCCCCCTCACAACAAACACCCTGTGAGGTAGGCGGGGCTGAGAGAGCTCCGAGAAGCTGTGACTAGCCCAAGGTCACCCAGCTGGCGTGTGTGGGAGTGCACAGGCTAATCTGAATTCCCCAGATAAGCCTCCACAGCTCAGGCGGCAGAGCTGGGAATCAAACCCGGTTCCTCCAGATTAGATACACGAGCTCTTAACCTCCTACGCCACTGCTGCAGTATAGTTGACCCCATAGCAATAGCCTCAAAATGGCAATTAAGTTTTTTCCTGTGTGTTGTCGAAGGCTTTCACGGCTAGAACCACTAGTGTGTTGTGGTTTTTCCGGGTTGTACAGCCATGTTCCAGTAGCATTTTCTCCTGATGTTTCGCCAGCCACAGATGCAGGCAAAACATCAGGAGAAAATGCTGCTGGAACACAACCGCACAACCCAGAAAACCCACAACACACTAAGTTTTTTTTTTCTGTTTCCAGAGGCCATTCATAATCTGAAGGTGCTAAATTGCAGTTTGCTCAACTTGTGCATAAATCCATCTCGAAGAAGACACAAGCAATGCAGGTAGCCTGCACAATCTCAATATGAGAAATACTGATACCGCATTTAATGGGCTGAACAAAATTCAAAAGGTAACTTTTGATCTTGGCTTTTGACAGGGGAGAACCTGCAAGGACCAAAGTGAGAGGGAAACACTGTGTTAGCACGGACCCTAGATTCCAACCACAATTGGGGTTTCCCTGCTCCAGAGGCGTAGGGGAGAAATGGCGCCCGGGGCAAAATGGCACCCACCTGCCCCCGCCCCCCTTTCCCCCTCACTTACCTTCATTCAGCCAGTGGGCCAGCCAGGCTTCTCCAGACCACGGGGCCTGGCTGGTGGGGCGGGGGAAGGCCGTGGTACCCAGCAGTGGCCTCTGTGGGGCCTGGCCTGGCAAGGGGGAAGGGGAAGGGGTGTTTGGGGTGACTTTCCACCCCCCGCATGACCCTCAGGTGCGTGCCCGGTGCGCAGGTCTCCACCCTGTCCCCTTGTAGCTACGCCTCTGCCCTGCTCTCACCAACTTCACGGTTTCCAGGCTCTTCAGTATTGCGACTTAAATGGCATCAGTACAGAAATTCCAGCCCCACGGAACGGTATCTTGTTGCGAGGCAGAGCGCCAGTGGATAATCAACCCCTGCAGATTTTTGCAGCTGCCTGTGGAAGGTGTTATTACAGAGGTGGGATCCAGCAGGTTCTCACAGGTTCCCGAGAGTAGGTTACTAATTATTTGTGTGTGCTGAGAGGGGGTTGCTAATGGGTGATTTTGCCACGTGATTTTTGCCTTAGTTGCGCCCCTTCTCTCAGCAGTAGCGCGCAGAACTTGAAGCAGTCTAGCAGGAGGTGCACCGGCGTGCGTGGCAGCCTGCGCCTGCATGCATTCGTTTCCTGCCCAAGGACCACCGCAGCGGCTGCATCCTTGCCACAATCTGCCCAGGAATGCCCTGCCCCCAGAATGCCCGGCCACACCCCCGTTGTGCCCCGCCCAGCCCCATTGGCATTATGCCACAGTTTGAATCCCACCACCATGGGAACCTGTTACTAACATTTTTGGATCCCACCACTGTGTTATTATCCATATAGAGCCGTGGTGGCGAACCTTTGGCACTCCAGATGTTATGGACTACAATTCCCACAAGGCCCTGCCAATTGACCATGCTGGCAGGGGCTGATGGGAATTTTAGTCCATAACATCTGGAGTGCCAAAGGTTCACCACCACTGATATAGAATGATTTGATCAACAAAGACTGTCCCCCAGCGTATCTTCACCACAGAGTGATCAAGGACTCCTCAGTTTGGGTGCTGGATTGGAGAACTGGCTCATTTTTGTTATCTGCTTTGGGTGTAGGAGAAGGGTGTCTCTGCCACAGTTGCCAATCTCCAGGCGGGGCCTTGAGACCTCCTGAAATTACAACGGATCGCCAAGCTACAGAGATCAGTCCCGCTGGACAAAATGTCTGCTTTGGAGGGTGGATTCTGCGTCACTATGCCCTGCTGAGGTCACTTCCCCCAAATCCTGCCCTCCTCAAAGTCCATCTGCAGAACCTTCGGGAATTTCCCAAGCTGGAGTTGGCAACCCGCGGCTCACAGAACGGAAGGCGGCCCTTGCTGACAGGCACAGAATCCCAGAGGTGGCCTCCGGACATCAAGGTCGGCTCCAGTTTTGAGTTTCTTTTCGTAAAGCAGGAAGAGGGGGAAATGTGCAGACACGGCGGAAACGCGAAAAGATACAAACAACACAAAGAGGGAAGCCACCAAGCAGCATTTGTGACTCTGCTGCAGAAAAGGGAGAGGAAGGAGCAAATGTTAACCCTTCCAAGGTAGGTGCTCAATGGGCACCCCACCATCTCTTTCCCCAAAAATAATGATTGGCTCAAGGGACAGTAACATGGAAAGGAATCATAGAATCATAGAGTTGGAAGAGACCCCAAGGGGCCATCCAGTCCAACCCCCTGCAATGCAGGAGCACATAATCAAAGCACTCTTGACAGATGGCCATCCAGCCTCTCTTTGAAAACCTCCCAAGAAGAAGACTCCACCATCCTCCAAGGTAGTGAATTCCACTGTAGTACAGTCCTGACTGTCGGGAAGTTTTTCCTGATGTTTAGGTGGAATCTCTTTTCCTTCACCTTGAACCCATGACTCTGTGTCCTAGTCTCTGAAGCAGCAGAAAACAAGCTTGCTCCCTCACCAACATGGCATCCGTTTCAAATATCAAAACATGGCTATTGTAAGGAATTCCATAGAAGCAGAAATAAAAGGCTTTTTGGGTGTAAAAGACCGTTTATTCAGACATCGTAAGAAAAGCTCACTGACAAAATTATGGCACGAGTATATAACACAAGTGGCAGGAATAAGATCTCCCGCCAGAAACACAGGTTATAATCTCTGTCCATCCCATCCTCCCTCCCGGATTCCTATGGGGAACGGAGGTCTTCATGGTAAGGTCTCCGCCGTGGAGAAGCTGGGCTCCATCGCCCGGGCTGTGGAATGTAGTCATAGGCCAGGCGGCTGACCCGGCTTCATCAACACCTATTGAATCCTTTACACTCTGCCTCCTTAAAAGACCCCTCCCCCCCCAGGTTTGTGCGGAAAGCGCGCTGTGGAAAGCAGAAATGAGGGCTGGGCGCCAATATTTTCGGAATAAATCCATTGATTATACCCAGAGGAATACCCCACCCAAGAGACTGGGCCACATATTGTAAGCGCTTGCCATGATAAAGCGCAGAGTCCAGGATGGCGTCAATTTCGTGAATGCTTGTGGCCAATCAATAATGAAGGTCGGTGGGGGTCTTCTCCGGCTGGTCGCGCCAGGCATCGGAAACGGGAGCCTCCTCGAGTAAACTGGAATGGGCGAAGTATCCAGGATGTTCATACAATACTAAGAGAGTTAGGCAAATCCAATCGGGCAGTGACATCATTAATCACTTTAGTAATCTGAAAAGGTCCCAACGTAATCTTTGCCTAGGCTTTTGAAAAATTTTATGCACGCTCTCTTGGAGATTTTTGGTAGACAAATACACCCAGGCTTCACACGCAGAGGGAAACTTCGAGCGGTGCTTATCCGCTTGCAGCTTTTGGGGAGTCTTTAGCCTGCTGTAAGTAAAGTCTGGACCATTTTCCACCCCGCCAGAGATGAAATCCACTGCTGAAACCTCGAGGATCCAATGCTTCCTCGCAGGTAGTTGTGGCAACGAGGGAAGGAGCCACTGGACACAATTTCTATGCGGGTCTTTTTTTGTACCCCTCGCTATGAACCGCAGATTATTATAGGCTGCACTCTGCAAACGGAATTAGCTCCGCACCAATTGTCTTGGTGGTAGTTGGTGTAACAACGAATAATACTGCCTCTAGGGTTCCTGTTCGCTCTCTCCCACTCACCGCCACTTTGAACGCGGTAGGGGGCGCAACCGCCAAGGCCCCTAACAACCCTAGAAAAGCTTTCCAGAACTTGTCGAAATGAATTGGGGGCCGCTGGTCGGAGACCACCTTAACGGGGGCTAGTGTAGACGGTAAACATGCTGAATGAACAGACGCCGCTTAACTTAGGGAGCCGAGGGGATGGAAGCACATGGGATGAAATGGGCTTTGTTTAGAAAAATAAGTCCACTCACCACCCACAAGACCGTGTTGCCATGACTTTCTGGCAAATCTGTAATAAAAATCCATGGAAATGACTTCCCAGGGCGTGGAGGCCACCGGAGAGGTTTCAACAGACCATGGGTTTTCCCCCGAACGCTTCTTGGCTTCTGCACAAACAGAGCAACCTTTAATATACGCCTCAATGTCCTTATGCATCGCTGGCCACCAGAACTCGCTGGACGGGCGGGCCAAATGCAGAGTTTTTAGAAAGCCAAAATGTCCAGCGCCGAAGGGCATCATGGCAGGCCTCGGTGAACCTGCTTTTCACGGAGGGGGAGGCATCGTACCAACACTTCTCACGCCAAACGCCATTCTCCAAACGCAATTGGGAGTCATCTTCTTCCGCCGGAGGCTCGCTAGTAGCCCCGCCTCCTCGAAGTTCCCGTAGGAAAGCGGAGAGACCCAGGCTGGGAATGGGCGGAGAAGGAGGAGTGGATGTCTGAGAGATCGGGTGACAGCCGCCAGCCCCAATTGGGAGGGGGAGAGAATAGTGCGCTGAATGTCCTTGCAGAAGGCAGCTCCACCCTCCCTCGGTAGGCGTGAGAGCGCATCAGCCAGCTTCTATTGGTTTTTCTCGGGGAAAAAAAGGACCGTGAAAGAGAAACGAGAAAAAGAAATCGGCCCAACGGACGTTCTTCGCGGACATCTCGAGGGGGGGGGGTGGAGAGGGCGGCTAAGTTCCCCTGTAGGGATCCTGGACCAAACTTGAAAGGGGTGTTTAGCCCCCTCCAGCCAGTGGCGCCAAGTGGAGAGTGCTACTTTGATGGCCGCGAGTCTCTTTATCCCCTACAGTCCAGTTGGAGTTCAGCACCGAGAATTTCTTTGATAAATAAGCACACGGAACCAGCCTATCATCTTTATTTCTTCTGCAACAGGGCTGTCCCCTAAGCTTTGTCCTGGAGGCATCCACGGAACTCACAAACGGGAGATCTGGGTCAGGGTGCTTTGTGGGATAGGTTCTGTGGTAAAAGCAGATTTTAAAAGCTGAAAGGTCAGCCTGACATTCTTCAGACCAGGAGGCAAATTCCGGCTTGGCATGTCAGTGGATCTCTACCCTTAGTAACGGTAGAGAGGTCTCGTGAGAGGGAGAGTCAGTTCAGTACGTAATTGGGGTATAAAGTCACGATAGAAATTAGCGCAAAACCCTGCAGAAAAGATTGGAGTTCTTTTCGTTGGTAAGAAGCCATTGGAGGACCGCGCCAATCTTAGCAGGATCCATTTTTAGGCCTTCGGCTGCAGATCCGTAACCCAAATAGTCAATAGAGGTTTGGTGGAAACAGCACTTGGAAAGCTTCTGGCAAAGAGGGAGTTGTTGGAGCAAACGCTTTCAATACCTCCCAACCAATGCTTCATGCTCCTCCATGGTTTGTGAATAAATTAAAACGCCATCTAAGTACACCTACTACTCCCTTGTACAATAAATCATGGAGAACTTCTGCTGATAAGGGCCATATAAAGCTCTGGGGGCCCCACTTAACCCGAATGGCATTATTAAGCATTCAAACTGTCCAAACTCTTGTGTTAAATGCAGTCAAATCGTTCAGTAGCCTTCAGCAATTCTGACCCTGTAGTAAGCTTCTCTCAAGTCCAACTTAGTAAAGATGCTGCCCCTTGCCTAATGCGCTTCTAGGAAGGTCCTTGATTAAAGGCAAAGGGTATTTGTTGGACAGGGAGACTGCATTGAGTCCCCTCGGTAATCTGCAGCAGAGCCGTGAAGACCCATCTTTCTTTACAAACAATACAGGAGCAGCATGTGTAGTGTTTGGTAGTCCGCGATGAACCCTCACGCAGCCGGTGGGTTCTTGTCTAAGAAGGCACGTAAGTTCCTTCCTCATTGGGACCTCATGCGCGTAGATTCTGCACCTTTGGGCAGTTGCTTCCCTGGCTGTATTACTTCATTTTGCAGTCAGTGTCTCTATGGGTGGCAACTGATCGCATTCCTGCTTCCTGGAAATAATACTCTGGCTAGGATCTTTGGTACTGCGGTGGAATGCCGGTAGAATCGGGAGCAATCGCTGATGAAGCCAGGGGTATGTGTGTCAGGAGAAGTCGAAGTTTTCCCCCCAATTCATGTGTTCACCGCAGGGAGGGTCAGTGAACTCTAAGATCCTTTTCCCCTTCCAAAGGAATTTTGGTTCATGCAACAACAACCATGGCATGCTCCAGAACTATGGAATGTTTGGCCACTGGCACCAGTGAATAAAACTAATTTCTCTCAATGGTCGTATGGCGCAGCGGAGGAGAACCGGTGGCGCTTTGAACTGGGCCGTCCTTCGGCTTCTCCCGAGGACTGTCAGCCCATTTGGGTGAATGGTATGGGCTTAGCCAGGGCGACTTGGTCTAGACCCAGCTCCTCCACCACCCAAATGTGATACGCATTAAGCAAATGGGAGCAGCCAGAATCCACAAGGGCTGAGGCTATAATACGCAGTATGCTTAGCGGGCTGGCCAGAAATGCTTGGATTGTAATGGGAGCGCTGCCTTCACTCACCGCTGCCTGGAGTCGTAACTCCATGTCCATGGGGTTGAAGAAAGGCAAACAGCTGCTTCCTCTGGTCGCTTCTCGATGACTGCCGTCTTGGACGAGTCCGTTGGGGAAGGCCCGGATTTCCGCGGTGGCTTGGCAGATGGGGTGCGCGCGGCCGAGCGGTTGGCTTCTGTTTTTTCGGCAGTTGGCTGCTAGATGACCTGGGTCCTCCGCAGTAAAGACACAATCCCAGTCGGCGACGGCGCTCGGAGGTGGTCTCGGTAGGGGCGGCTGGGCTTGGTTTGGTGGACGCAGTGGCAGGTTTCGGCGCGGGCGGCCTCCGGCACGAAGCCGCATCTCCGCGGTAGACGTTTCACCTGGGATCCCAATGCAACCCAATCAGCAATGGTGCGGGGGACCCGTAATTAAAAAACACTGTTTCACGCAGCTTCGCCAGCTTCGGCTGCGCTATCCGGTGAAGTATCTCACATTTCATGCGCCAGGCCACTCAGGAGGGAGTCGCAGCAGCCGCCGCACGTAAATTCACGGGCAAATTTCTGCAAACGAAGCCAGGTTGCCTTTGCTGGAATAGTTTTGATGGTGCTGGATAGCTTCATTTTCAGCACCCGGATCTTGGAAGCGAGCCCTTAAGGCTTGGGAGGAATGCGGGCAATCCGTAGCGAGCATCTTCATCTTGCAGGTTCAAAAGAGTCACAAACCAAAGTCGCCAAGCCAGCCCCTATCCAGGACTGGAGCCGATGTCCCGTATTTTTTCGCGGCCAGACCGTATAAATCGTCCATAGTCCTCCGCGTGGGCATCGAAGCTGCAAGATGAAGTAGGGAAGTTTGGAAGCGGTCCCATCGAAACGTGGCAGGTATTGGAGGTTCTGTAGTATCCCCTCTCCACGGCCCTTGGCGCCGGCAGGGCGGTGGCTGCGCGAGGGTTGAGCAGGCTGGGAGTGCAGCGGCTGGGCGCAGGGGGCCGGAATCGGTGGAGATATCAACGCCGTGCTGCTGGCGCTCCCGTGAGCCGGGTCCTTGGAAGGTGGCAGGACTCCAGCAGCGTCAGCCCCTCTGGCCGGGCTGTACCCAGTGACAGCGTAGGGACTCCAAACTTGGGTTGTCCTGGTCTGCTGCGCTCTTCAGTTCCCTCTCCAAGGGCAGCCAGCTCTCTCTCCTTGGCGTAGCTCAATGCATCCTGGTGCGCATGCAAAGCTGCTTTCTCTCGCTCCAATTTAGCCAGTCTCGGGTCCCGCTGAACAGCTGCAGTAATTTCCACTTTTGTGTAACGCAAGTGCCTGAACGCTTTCGCGTTGACGCTTGTAAGTTCAGTTTGGAGTGTTCCAGGACTTTATCATGGACTGGATAGATTCTGGCGATATTGCCGCTTAGTAGCGCATCTTTGGCAACGGTCCAATCTGAAGTTGGACTTCTTTGCGCTGCTGTTCCCGGTGCTCCTTTGCAGCTTCACGCTCTTGCTGCAGCTGTTCTCGCCTTCTTCCCATAGCTGGCGCTCCCGGCCCACGCTTTTGGGCATCTCTCGCGTAGTCGGTCGCACTTCCTCATCCCAGCTCTCTTTTGATGGGAGAGGGAACAGATCCGGCTGGGAGTGCAGGCTTTCCTCGACTCCTCTTCATCTGGACGCTGGACGCCGTGCTCACCGGTGGCTCCATCGGGCATCTTCAGGTGCAGCCAAGGTCTGGATCAGGGGTCCGGGATCGGAAGATGGTACGGATACCCCTCCCAATCCCTGGTATAGTCCCAGTGTCACCGGTGGTCTTCGGACGGGCCCCAGTGCGTTAAGTGCCACGGTGGGATCTTTGGGAGCATCACCAAAAATACGAAGTCCAGGAATCGCCTCGATGGACTCCTGCTGCCGCGATGAAAGGTGGTCAGGCCCGTCTGCCTCCGCGACAGGTTGCATCATCTTGGGGTTTGTGTAATCCATAATGAAAACGGGTAGATATCCTCAATCCACAGGCCGATCCATAGACAGCATTCCCCAAACGAATCCGCGCGTAAGTCCTCATGGTCGTTTTCACGCCCCTCGCTCCAGCGGAGTAAGGCAAGACTCGTGCTGATAATGTAGGACGGGAAAGAGTCACCAGCGTAGACCCGCTCTCCTCACCGGTTCGTTCAAATCCAGAAGGGAGAGCTCGGAGCCCTCTTTGGGGGCTACCGGAACCTTCCACAGGGATCATTCAACCTCTCCATGCCGAGGCACCCAGGAGGTCCACCTGCACTAGGAAGATAGATGAACGATTGATTCCCTGCCACAATGGGCAAGGAATTCCATATAGAAGCAGAAATAAAAGGCTTTTGGGTGTAAAAGACCGCTTATCCTGTAGACATCGTAGAAAGCTCTCACGTATTAACGCAGTGGCAGGAATAAGATCTCCCGCCAGAAACACAGGTTATAACTCTGTCCATCCCATCCCCCCTCCCGGATTCCCATGGGAACGGAGGTCTCATCTCCCTCGCAGAGATAAGGTCTCCGCCGGAGAAGCTGGCCCATCGCCCGGGCTGTGGAATGTAGTCAAGGCCAGGCGGCTGACCCGCTCATCAACACCATTGAATCCTTTACAGCTATCATGTCCCCCCTTAACATTCGCTTCTCCAAACTAAACATCCCCAGCTCCCTAAGTCTCTCCTCATAGGGTACTGGTGGCAAACCTTGGGCACTCCAGATGTTGTGGACTACAATTCCCAATTGGTGGTGCTGGCAAGGGCTGATGGGAATTGTAGTCCATAACATCTGGAGTGCCCAAGTTTTGCCACCATGGTCATAGGGCATAGATTCCAGACCTCTGACCACTTTGGTTGCCCTCCTCTGGACCGGTTCCAGCTTGTCAATATCCTTCCTGAACTGCGGTGCCCAGAACTGGCCACGGTATTCCAGGCGAGGAAACTCTATATGGCAGGAGATAGGTCTCGTCTCCTCCTTTCCTGCAGATTTGTTATGCTCCACCTAGAGGGAGGGGGCTGTGAACTCAGCTCTGTGACTGGAGACCCCTGAATGAATCTTCTCTCTCTGTGTGTAAAGGGCCGTCAAGTTGCAGCTGCTGGGGACCCTTCATGGGGTTTTTGAGGCAGGAGAGGTTCAGTTGCCACTGCCTGCCCCTGTGTAGCAGGGGGGCTTCCTGGGTCAACCCCCATGCAGAACCATTCATTCATTCATTCATTCGTTCGTTCGTTCGTTCGTTCATATGTTCGTTCGTTCGTTCGTTCTGTATACCACCTTCCGCACATGGGCTCAGGGAAGTTTCTAACACTTCAACCATTACAATTTAACCATTTGCAGGCACACCTTAAACTCACAATAATTTAAATCTCATTACAGCCATTAAAATCATGTTATAATCAGTGAACAGGATAAACTCTTTCATTCATAAGTAGGTAAATTCTTGTATCCTTACGATTCAACTATATCAATTCCATACGCCAGCAACATGGCACATCAACCTTTCAATGCGGTCTTTAAAACCAATACACTCGATATCGGTATGGTTAATAAGCTGCCCACGAACATGCGCTACACATCAATTTCTCATGCAATAAATTCCTGCTGAGTGTTAGACAAGGTCGGGATACCTGGGCCATCCAGCACGGAATCTCCTAAACTTTTACAAACTGGGGGACTCAATTTTGGATACAGGCAACAAGTGTGAGGGGCGCGGGGGGGTTAACCTTGCCTGCCACTGTAAACTGGCCCCTGGGGGCACTATTTCCTCTAGTAAGAAAAACATATAAAGAGGCAATCTTGGACTAGGTACATATTCTTCATAGGCTGAAAGGAATTGACACTGGAGAAGTTTTGGTCAGCCGCTCCTTTCTATCATGGTGTGATGGTTGGAATGTCAACACTGGCAGAACTAGAAGAAGAAGAGCTGCATTTATATCCCCCCTTTCCCTCCCGTAAGGAGATTCAAAGGGGCTTACAAGCTCCTTTCCCTTCCCCCCTCACAGCAAACACCCTGTGAGGTGGGTGGGGCTGAGAGAACTCCAAAGAACTGTGACAAGCCCAAGGTCACCCAGCTGGCGTGTGTTAGGAGTGCACAAGCTAATGTAGTTCACCAGATAAGCCTCCACAGCTCAAGTGGCAGAGCGGGGAATCAAACCCGGTTCCCCAGATTAAAGTGCACCTGCTCTTAACCACTACACTACAACAGGCTGCTTCAGTCATGCCAATGCAGTGCGGGTAACGACATCCCCTTGGTGTGCCTCGGTCATCAGACCAGCCTGAGTCCAAAGCATTTCCAGGTATGTTTTTAATTCCCTCCCACAATCCTCTTCCTTCCTTCCTTCCTTCCTTCCTTCCTTCCTTCCTTCCTTCCTTCCTTCCTTCCTTCCTTCCTTCCTTCCTTCCTTCCTTCCTTCCTTCCTTCCTTCCTTCCTTCCTTCCTTCCTTCCTTCCTTCCTTCCTTCCTTCCTTCCTTCCTTCCTTCCTTCCTTCCTTCCTTCCTTCCTTCACCAGATAAGCCTCCACAGCTCAAGTGGCAGAGTGGGGAATCAAACCCAGTCCCCCAGATTAGACTGCGCCTGCGCTTAACCACTACACTACACTGCCTCTCAGCATGCGAGGGGGCAGACAACCCAGGCGGCATTTGCCGGGGTCATGTGGGGGTGCATTTTGCCCCCACCCCCTCTCCCCCTAGCGCCCAGCCCTTGGTCAAACTCCCCCAGCTGCTGAATTTCCCCCACCATCGCTGACCCCCCCACTGCAACCCCCCCCCCCAACCAACCTTTTCCTCTTCCGAGCAACACACCATCCAGCCTCCACATTCACTGTGATGCCTCATCCTGGAAAGATTTAAAAGCCAAGTGCGGCAGAGTGTGCTGTGAAAGACAGACTGGGAAATGAGAGAAACAAACAACAACAGAGAAACATACAAGAAAAGCACAATTTCCCGCTCTGGGACGTGGGCAGCTGCAGCCCGTGCTCTGCCAGGTGTTTTCAGAAAGATTTATTTCCGAGATCTTCATCTCTTTTCTCAGCCAAAATCAGGCTAACGGAAAACAAGACCCCGTGCAAGGGAGAAAACGGAACGCAAAAGGCCCCTTGGGGAAAGAGTCCTCCTTGAGAACAGGAACCAGGCATAGGATGGGTTGGATCGTGGCCACGACCTGCCCTCCCTCAGTGACCGGGCCAAGCGGGCCATCTCAGCCCAGGAAAATTGGGGGGGGGGGGTGTTTGCCGGGGAGATTCGCCATTCCCTCTGGGCCAGAGGCCCAACGCAAGCTGGCTTTTCAAAGAAGAAAACCGCTTGGGAACTCAGCGCTCCCTGCATCAGGTCCAACTCAGCCTTGGTGTAGCAGTGGCTAGGAGGTTAAGAGCTCGTGTATCTAATCTGGAGGAACCGGGTTTGATTCCCAGCTCTGCCGCCTGAGCTGTGGAGGCTTATCTGGGGAATTCAGATTAGCCTGTACACTCCCACGCACGCCAGCTGGGTGACCTTGGGCTAGTCACAGTTCTTCGGAGCTCTCTCAGCCCCGCCCACCTCACAGGGTGTTTGTTGTGAGGGGGGAAGGGCAAGGAGATTGTCAGCCCCTTTGAGTCTCCTGCAGGAGAGAAAGGGGGGATATAAATCCAAACTCCTCCTCCTCCTCCTCCTCCTCCTCCTCCTCCTCCTCTTCTTCTTCTTCTTCTTCTTCTTCTTCTTCTTCTTCTTCAGGAGATTTATCTTGTCGAGACCATGTGGTAGGATTTGAACCCTGTCCCAGAAGGGTGGGAACCGGACCAGCACGATCTGAGTAGCATCTCAAAGACACGCACAGTTGAGAGTCGGCTCAGCCTAGTCAGTGTTGGACCAGCGTTGGACAAGCCCAAAAGCAAACGCGAAGACAACACAAAACACGGAACCACGACTGACCAAAGTCAGGCTCCAAAACAGAAACGATTTGCCGGCAGCCAACAGGGCAATCGTGCTGTCGAGCAGCAACCGGGGGACCCAGGGGCTGTGGCAGCCCCCCAACACGTTTGTGAGAAATCGTGCTGACTCAGGCTGGGAGGCAGCCAGCAGACCCCCAGGAACGACAGCCAGCCCTCCGTCTCCCCAAATGCCGGCGCAGCTGCAAGCCTCAGGCTCCGGGTAGGAAAAGACTGATTAATCTCAACCGCGCATGGATCCTGCCCTGCAGACATGCAGCCGACTGCTGGCGCCTCGGTTTGCAGCACCTTCTAACAAAGCACACCAGCAGCCAACAAAGGGCTCTGTGTGTTGTTGAGGCTGCCAACCTCCAGGTAGGGCCCAGAGATCCCCCAGAATTACCACTGATCACTGGACGGCAGAGGTCAGTTGTCCTGTGGAAACTGGTTGCGTTGAATACACGATACCCTGCTACTGTCCCTCCCCGGTTAGAAGCCCCGTGGCACAGAGTGGAAAACTGCAGGACTGCAGTGAAAGCTCGGCTCACGACTGGAGTTCAATCCCAACAGAAGTCGGTTTCGGGTGGCCGGCTTAAGGTTCTTCTGGGGTCTGTAAAATGAGTACCTAGTTTGCTGGGCTAAAGCGTTTCATACCCCTGGCCTACCGCATCCCTGGCGAGTGTTTGTCCAGCCACTGCGTTGGTCAGACCCAGAGGTGGGATCCAGCAGGTTCTCGCCAGTTCCTGAGAGTGGGTTACTAATTATTTGTGTGTGCCGAGAGGGGGTTAGTAATTGGGTCTGCTTTTCCGTTAGAAATTCCATTAGGTCCAAAAATCATAAAGTCCTGTTGTCTCCTATGTGGCTGGTTAGCGAAGGTAGAAAACGGGATAATTCTCCCTGTTGGGCTGTTTTAACCCTCTTCTCTGGGGGAAGGAAGGGATCTCTTTGGTTTGGAGATCAGCTGCAATTCCAGGAAACCGCCCAGCCCCACCTAGAGGCCGGCAAGTGTAGCGCAGGCCCGGCCCTCAAAAAGGACTCGAAAAGACCTCGAAAAGCAACAAACCCCGGTCCCTTTATCCCACCTTGCTGTTGATTGATTTCTCTGCTGCCGTCCAGGAATGACAACTGTGTGATTTGTGCAGCAAAAGAAAATCACTGAAGAAAACCATGTACCAAACTCCGAGCACCTCGTTGTGGTGGGATTTCTGGGCTGTCTGTTTTCTGGGTTTTCTGTTTTCTGAGCACCTTCTTACGTGGACGTGGAGCAGGTCTACGGAGATGCTGACGAACAGCCTGAATCCTGAACGAAGCGTCCGTGGAAAGGTCCTAGCCTAGCAAACCTCCCCGACACTCTTGATCGGAAGTGATGGAGCTGCAGGAAAGAGCAGATTTTCAGACACCGGAAAGAGTGGAGCCCCCTGGCCCCATAAGTTCAGTGAGGAATGGGGAGGGGTATGAGGAGGAGGAGGAGGAGGAGGAGGAGGAGGAGGAGGAGGAGGAGGAGGAGGAGGAGGAGAAGAAGAAGAAGAAGAAGAGGAGGAGGAGGAGGAGGAGGAGGAGGAGGAGGAGGAGGAGTTTGGATCTATACTTCACCTTTCTCTCCTGCAAGGAGACTCCAGGTGGCTTCCAAGATCCTTTCTCTTCCTCTCCCCACAACAGATACCTTGTGAGGCAGGTGGGGCTGAGAGAGTTCTGAGAGAACTGTGACTAGTAGCCCAAGGTCGCCCAACAGGAATGTAGGAGTGCGGAAACACATCCGGTTCACCAGATAAGCCTCCGCCACTCAGGCAGAGGAGTGGGGAATCCAACCCAGTTCTCCAGATTAGAACCCCCCCTGCTCTTAACCACTACGCCGCGCTGTCTCTCCAGGAGAGACCAGTTGCTCAGAGTCCATCCTCCTTAGCTTAATAATCGTAGCCTGGGAGGAACTAGCAGTGGCCTTCTTTGCAGGGCTGTTGTAAGGCATGGTGTTCTTTTTGCTGAAGCTTGCAAGCTTTTGTGTTTTAAGTATTTGAAGCAAGCCTTTATTGGCATAAACAGTTCAACAATAATAAAAACAGATTAAAAAGCATATACAATACAGGATATACGTGTTAGGACGAAGGAAATCTACTGGCATTTAATAATTTCCAGGAGAAAGTCTGCCACTGTCATACAGAGAGAAGGATCAGGGTTGTCCAACAAGCAGTGTAATCTAATTAAATCGGGGAGATCGGGTAAATGTAAAGGAGTGAGATTCACATACTTGGATATGATTTCCTTGAATCTGAGACAGTGTAGCAATTGGTGGGCCAGAGATTCAACTGAGCCATCGTTACATGGACACAATCTTTTAGTCTTTTCTTGCTTATTAAATCTGCCATGTAACAAGGCAGAAGGCATAACATTAAACCTGGCGAGCATTATGGCTCTCCTTTGAACAGGGTTTATTAAGCAATACAGGTAGTGTGCCAAGTGGCCCCGTTCAAATGGGAGAGAAAAAAAATACAGTGGGGGAGCACGTTTTCTTGGCTGCGGTGATTAGGGTAGAGAACTCTCTATCCAATAGTTGACCTTTTAATTTCCTATAAGCTTCTGAATAGGACAAAGGGCAAAGTGAATCCACTGACAGTCCAATAGAGGCCATTTTTTCTTCAATTATGGAAAACCAGGGGTTGGAATGGGTGTCAAGCTTTTGTGTTATGCAGAGTGCCATTCCTAGCAAAGAGCTGGCACAGAAGCAGGGACGGAACCCCTGGCGTCCGGGTGTCGGGCTCCGTGTCACGTACAGGCTCGAAGCTGTAAGCTGTCTCCTTCACCGCAGGCCAAGGTCTGTAAAGGCCTGTTTTCTCCTCGGGCAGTCGCACACCTGAGCCAGGAAGATGGCTGGGATCAGTGCGTTTATATGTGTGGGGGAGGCTGCTCATCCGTCTCTGTTCATTCATCCATCCATCCCTCCTTCCCGCCCAGCCTTTGTGCCTCCCCCAGAGGAGAGGCACTTGGCACGGCCTCCCGCCCGATCAATCTTTCAGGAGCAGAAGAGGCCGGTCTCTCAGGGAAGGGGCATTAGCTCAGGCGGAGATAACACCGGGCGAGCAGCAGAAGGGGAAAACGGTGGCGGCGGCTGTAACAACGAGCCAGCCCACGGCTGCCAAAAACCACAAGGGCAGCCATGAAATATTCATGCCAGCCCTGCAGCTGCTGGCAGGTGAGTCGGTGAACCTGGGCACAGAGGACTCCTCTCCTGCCCCTCCCTCCCCCCGTGACGCCAGGCATCAAAAATGCAACACAGCCTGACACGCTCGGGGACCTGGTTAAAGATGCATGGCCTTATTTTTGGAGCGTGCTCGCCCCATCTGTTACCTCGTCTCTGTCTTCTTGTCAAAGGTGCCGGGAGGTGGGGGAGACCTACACGGGCTGCTCACCAAAGGCTCGGGAGAGAGGAGGACGACAGCTCTGGACGATTCACCTAGGTTTTTCCCTCTTATCTGGGGATGCCAACCTCCAGGTGAGGTCTGGAGATCTCTTGGAATGGCAACTGATCTCCAGGTCCATAGAGTCTTAGCAAAATGCTAACATGTCTGCCATGCCATTTCCCGTTTTTATTAGAAATGGCATGAGCACATGGCTGTTCCTTTCCTGCCTCATTTTCCCCCACTGGTGTCTTGGAAACAGAATAGTGGGAGGTATCTCTGCCCTGTGCACCTGCCAAACCCACGAGGGCCTCTCAGTACCAGCTTGGAGGTTCTAGCAAGGGAACACAGTTATCGTACACCCTGGACCAAAGAACGGTACACTCCAGCATGGTGTAGGGGTTAAGAGCAGGTGCACTCTAATGCGGAGAACCGGATTTGACTCCCCCACTCTGCCACTTGAGCTGTGGAGGCTTATCTGGGGAACTAGATTAGCTTGTACACTCCAACACACGCCAGCTGGGTGACCTGGGAAGAAGAAGAAGAAGAAGAAGAAGAAGAAGAAGAAGAAGAAGAAGAAGAAGAAGAAGAAGAAGAAGAAGAAGAAGAAGAAGAAGAAGAAGAAGAAAAGAAGAAGAAGAAGAAGAAGAAGAAGAAGAAGAAGAAGAAGAAGAAGAAGAAGAAGAAGAAGAAGAAGAAGAAGAAGAAGAAGAAGAAGAAGAAGAAGAAGAAGAAGAAGAAGAAGAAGAAGAAAAGAAGAAGAAGAAGAAGAAGAAGAAGAAGAAGAAGAAGAAGAAGAAGAAGAAGAAGAAGAAGAAGAAGAAGAAGAAGAAGAAGAGGAGGAGGAGGAGGAGGAGGAGGAAGAGGAGGAAGAGGAGGAGGAGGAGGCGGCGACGACGACGGCAGGGGGTTGGACTTGATGGCCTTTGTGGTGTCTTCCAACTCTATGATTCCAAGAAGAGTTTGGATTTATATTCCCCCTTTGTCTCCTGTAAGGAGACTCAAAGGGGCTCACAATCTCCTTTCCCTCCCCCCCCCACACAACTAACACTCTGTGAGGTGGGTGGGACTGAGAGAGCTCCAAAGAACTGTGACTAGCTCAAGGTCACTCAGTTGGCATGTGTTGGAGTGCACGTGCTAATCTGGTTCACCAGATAAGCCTCCACAGCTTCATCTGTGTAGGATTCACTGGGTTCAGTTTCTTATTGGCTGCCAGCATCCCTCCAGGGCCACAGACCTCTGGCGGTTTTTCTGGCCAGTCCAAGGGCCCGCCTGGCATACTCTTTTACTGGAAAACTGTATTCCGGGAACTCTCGGATCAAAACTTTCAAGGGAGTTTAAATCATATTTACCAAAAACATCCATTTAAAACAGAAAAGGACAAATAGCTCACACAGCTAAAAAAGAACCCAATCAGAACAAGGGAAAGGACCGAGTCAGTAGAAAACTCACACACCACAACCCCCAACGGACCAGACTCAGCCCAAGAGTTGGGTGAATAACAATGTTCTTGGCTGGCAGCTGAATTCAAGAACAGATGGTGCTCAACAGCTCGGCCCAGGAAGGTCCTTTAGTTGTTGCAAGCAAAAGAGACCCCTTGGCCTCTTCCAACACTATGGCTCATTCCGCACATGCAGAATAATGCACTTTCAAACTGCTTTCAGTGCTTTTTGAAGCTGTGCAGAATAGCAAAATCCACTTGCAAACAGTTGTGAAAGTGGTTTGAAAACGCATTATTTTGTGCGTGCGGAAGGGGCCTATGATTCCAAGAGTTTCTGGCCTTTGGCTGAATCCCTGGAAGACGGGGGGATGGGATTACCCAAACGATATTCCAGAACTAGGGTGTTGTGGGTTTTCCAGGTTGTATGGCCGTGTTCCAGTAGTATTTTCTCCTGACGTTTCGCCTGTGGCTGGATCTTCTGAAGGTGCCAGCCACAGATGCAGGTGAAACGTCAGGGAAAAATGCTACTGGAACACGGCCATACAACCTGGAAAACCAACAACACGCTAGTGATTCTGGTCGTGAAAGCCTTTGACGATATTTCAGAACCCTTCAGTGTCACTTCCAAATACTTAACTGGGAGTGATGTCAGTGGTGGGATCCCAAAATTTTAGTAACAGGTTCCCATGGTGGTGGGATTCAAACTGTGGCGTAGCACCAATGGGGCTGGGCGGGGCATTCTGGGGGCATGGCCGGGCATTCTGGGGGCGGGGCATTCCTGGGCGGGGCTGTGACAAGGACGCAGCCACTGCACCGGTAACGAATGCACGCAGGCACAGGCTGCCACGCACGCCGGTGCACCTCCTGCTAGACTGCTTCAAGTTTTGTGCGCTACTGCTGAGAAGAGGGGCGTCACTAAGGCCAAAATCACGTGGCAAAATCACCCATTAGTAACCCCCTCTCGGCACACACAAATAACTAGTAACCTACTCTCGGGAACCTGTGAGAACCTGCTGGATCCCACCTCTGAGTGATGTCCGTACATCATGGAGCATTCTAGGATCCTACTGCAGTGGCGTAGCTAGGGGGCACAGGGGGGAGTTGGAGCCCCCGGTGCCACTTCCTGGGGCGCATTATGGGGCCACAGTCACCCTTCACAACTACACCTCGGTCCCAAATTCCCCATAGAGTTTGGGGCAGGGGCACAGTTGAACACCAGTGAGCGGGGCTCACCTCACGCCCAGTCTCCACGGGGAGATCGGGAGCAGCAAAATCCTGTTTGATCCTGGCCTTAGCGAGGATTGGGTCCAGCTTTAAACTGCCGGCTTCCAGCTGTCAGGCACAGAATCCCACTGAGGCCGTGATCAGACTGACCACGGAGGCTACCAGCTCAAGCTGCGTGCTCTTGTCCCCGCCCCCCAAAATCCTATCTTCCAGTTGAAAGCTGAACTTGATTTTCAGTCAAGTCTGATGTAGAACAGCCTCTGTCAGATCTGCACTTGGAATCAGTGGTGGGATTCAAATAATTTAACAACTGGTTGTGTTGTCGAAGGCTTTCACGGCCGGAATCGCTGGGGTGCTGTGTGGTTTCCGGGCTGTATGGCCGTGTTCTAGCAGCATTCTCTCCTGACGTTTCGCCTGCATCTGTGGCTGGCATCTTCAGAGGATCTGATGTTGGGAAAGCAAGTGGAGTATATATACCTGTTGGAGTGTCCAGGGTGGGTGAAGAAACATTGTCTGTGAGTAACAAAGAAGACAACTAGATCAATAGTTGAGGGCATCTGAATAGAAGTATGAGTAACAATGAAGTCTATAGCATGGGAGTAACAATGGAGATAGCAAGGTCACTAGTGGGAGCATCTGAATAGAAGTATCCTGGCCTTTGTTTCCTTGGTCTATAGTCATCCTATGTTTGTGTGGAGCTGGTTAGACACTATCTTGACTCTTGTATTTTTCAACACTGGTAGCCAAGTTCTGTTCATTTTCATAGCTTCTTCCTTTCTGTTAAAACTGTCTGGTTGTTTACAAGCTGTTAACAACTGGTTGTTTACAAGCACCACTTTAACAACCGGTTCTGCCCGAGTGGTGCGAACCGGTTGAATCCCCCCATTGCTTGAAATCCATGTGTGTTAATTTTAATAATATATATTAAAAGTTGGTGCGGAGCTTTGGGCTGATCTGTCACCAGTACGCTGATGACACTCAGCTCATTCTGTCGATGGAGGGGGGAGCAGTCACTGCCCCTGCGGCTCTACAGCATTGTTTGGAGGCGGTTGCTGGTTGGTTGCAAGAGAGCAGGTTAAAACTGAATCCATCGAAGACGGAGATCCTTTGGCTGGGCCGCCGGGGGGAGGTGGGGGATTTTCAGCCGCTGGAGTGGGAGGGGGCTATATTGGCACCAGCCTCCTCTGTCCGCAGCCTGGGGGTCCACCTACCTGCCTCTCTTTCAATGGAGACCCAGGTGGGCCCATGTAACCTGTGGGTTGCATTCTTCCATCTTCTAATAGGCCCGGCGGTTGGCCCCCTTCCTCTCCCCAGGCAGACCTTGCCACTGTGATCCATGCAACGGTCGCCTCTAGGCTAGATCTATTGCAACTCGCTCTATGCGGGCCTTCCCTCACGCCTAATCCTGAAATTGAAACTGGTGCAACATGCAGCTGCACGTGTGCTCACAGGTGGTGCCTTTAGAGAACACATTCAACCCAGGTTACTGCCGCTTGCATTGGCTCCCGGTTGAGTTCCGGATCATTCATAAGGTAAGAATCTTACCTTTAAGGTCTTTACGCTGCCTGGGACCTTCGCACCTTCTCGACCGCCTCACCCTATATGTCCCTTTATCGCCCTCTGCCTCGGGTAGAGGCTAACTTGTTGGTGGTCCCTAGCCCCTCGATGATGCGGCTGGTTTTCACCCGGGCCAGGGCTTTTACAGCCTCTGTCCCCTGCCTGGGTGGAACACTTTACCACCAAAGGTCCGGGTCTCCTGCGGGATCTTGGAGAGTTCCGCAGGGCCTGCAAGACCGTATTGTTCCACCGGGCGTTTGGAGGGGCCGGCCGCTGATGTGCGCCCTCCTTTTCCCCTTTTTACATCTGGGCCCTTAATCTATGGGGCCTCAGCTCTCTGGGTTTGTTTTTTCCAGGGTGGGTTTATTATATTGTATGAAGTTTTATGCTGGACGCTGCTGTAAATTTGTTTCATTCGCTGTTTTAACTGGGTTTTAATGTGATGGTTTGGTTTTATGATGTTCACCGCCCAGAGCCCTTCGGGGGAGGGGCGGTATATAAAATTGATTATAAATAAAATAAATAAATAAAATAAAACACACACACACACACACACACACAGGAAATTCAATGTAGCCATACAACCTCTGTAAATTAGAATCTAAAATGTTAAAAAACTGGATTTTTTTTAAAAAAATGGATTAGTTCATTTCCACAGCGCAAAGTTGGACGGCGGATGTCGGGAATTGGTTCAATATTTCTTCAAGCAGCTGAACTTTTCGTGTGGGTGTGTTTTGTCCCTACACACACACACACACACACACACACACACACACACACACACACACACACACACACACACACACACACACACACACAGAGTAATTTGTTTTGCATTTTGTGCTCTGTAGTAGCAAGGATCAGAGGTCTGTTGGAGTCATGCCGTGGCCGTTCCAGCAGAGCTAAGACAGCACATCGTTACATGCTTGCAGAACCCCCCACGAGTGACACAGCACGCAAATGACCACGGGGGTGATTTGCATATTTGCATTTACATATGGCCACAAATTCCAGCATATGGTTGTCAGTGCTACATTAGGATGGAGACCTGAACACTTGAAGGCTGCTCGCGAATGGCTTCCAACATATGTTGCCGGAAGAATCACTTCCAACAGCTTAGCCCCTCGGGTGGGCTACTTTAGAGTTCCCACAGTAGCCACGCAGGACACAGAAAGACATAAGCAATATTTTCCCATTGTTTTCAGAAGAACTGTACTGATGAATGGAAATTTTGCACACATTCCAAGGCACCTCTTAGTCTCAAATTGGGAAATGTTCAGATTTAGACTTTCATATTTGAGAATATAAAACTGTTTTTTTAAGTGATCATCTTTAAATCCGTCAAGTTCCTACCCCTCTTGGTCTTGCCACAGGCACCCAGGGGAGTCCAGGAGACTGTGACACCCATCAGTTCTCGCTTGTGTTTGTGCTTGCCTTGTTTAGAGATTAACAGTAACCATTTCTTTCCAAAGCCAGACAGCGCCTGGACCCTTATCAGAGTCCTGACCTCGGAAAAACTGCGCAGCTGAGAATGTTTTTGTTCTTAGGAAAACTGTTAGAGGGAGCGGGTGCACGGCCAGGGATATCGGCTGCTGCTTAGTGTGAACCTGTTAGATCCAGCAAAGGAACTGCAGCGTCCCTGTTCATTGCTCTGACACAATAAATCGATTTCAGTAACACTGAGTCTGATTATTTGGAGGAGGTTGTCAAGCCATAGGGCAGTAGTGGCGAACCTCTGGCACAGGTGCCAGAGGTGGCACTGAGAGCCCTCTCTGTGGGCACATGCAAACAGAGTGCCCCCCCCTAGACATCTAGGCTGGCCTGGAACCGCTGGGCTCGATTTTTAGCATTAGCTAATTGATTATTAGCATTAAACCTAAGAGCTACTTTTGGGGAAGCAGTGTAGGTAACCCTGTTAAGTGCTGTTAAACCCCACTGATTTTCATGCAAAGAACTAAAGTGTGATCCTTTATTTGGGAGTAAGCTCAGTTGCTGGCAATGGGGCTTGCTTCTGAGTAAACCCTCCTAGGGTCATGATTCACCCGTTGGAAGAGTTGCACGGTTGCTTCAAAGCAAAGCCATCGACTACCACCAAGCTTACTCCTGAGTAATGCATGCCTCGGAGCCAACCGTTTTTTCTAAACTAAAACCTCAGTATTCAGGTTAAATTGCCGTGTTGGCACTTTGCGATAAATAAGTGGGTTTTGAGTTGCAATTTGGGCACTCGGTCTCAAAAAGGTTCGCCATCGCTGCCCTAGTAAGTTATTGCCACATCACTGGGACCGGATGTGACATTTATCTCTTTGGCCTGCCTTTGTTACTCTCACTGTGAACTGTCTGTCCCCATGGTCAGGTCTGAGCCGACCTCCTGTTGCGCAGGCTCGGCTTGGACCCGGCTGGCATCAGAGCAGACCCCGGAAGGGACGTTCGTCAGCTCCCCACCACCATTGGCTGGGCCTGGACTTGCTCATTATGGGTTGGGAAATTCCTGGAAATTTAGAAATGGAGCTAGGGAAGGACTCCATTGGGTACAAGGCCGTGGAATCTGCCCTCCGAAGCAACTATTTCCTTCAGGCAGGGACGTACCTCCTAGGGGGACCTATGGGGTCAAATGTCCCCAGACTGTGGCCATTTAGGTCGAATCCCCACTTGAAATTTGCACGCAGATCCAAACCCGTTCGTTGTGAAACCGTGTCCTCTTCATCGGAGTTTCTCCCTCCCCACCGCAGCGAGCACACAGCAGACACACCCGGTTGCAGAACTCTTAGCAATCCCCACTACCAGGCAAGCTCACTTCGCCGGTCTCCCCTGATTGGCTGGCATGCCTTGATGGGGCGGGACCTTTTCCCACTGCGGAAACGTACATTGTAGGGGCGTGATTTTAAAAAGCGTGTAAAAGTTCAACGTTTAACTATTTAACTGTGCAAAAAGTTAATCGTTACCTGTGTAAACCATTAATGATTCAAAGTTACACGTTTGACTGTTTAACGTTTGCGTCCCCTTCTGCTGGCCGATGCGGTCTGGCCGAACATCAAGCTAAAAGCGGAAAGCGTAAACCAAGGAAAGGCTGCGCGCGCATCGCAGCGCTGATTGGTTGCCCGAATCCCGCGTCACACTCCAGGGCGGGAAACTAGTCAGGGTTTCAACCTTCATCCCTCCCCTCGGATCAGCTCTGAACTGTGTTAATGGGGTCTGTGCCACTTGCAACCAGGTCCTGCCGCAACGCGGATTAACGGGGAGAACGAGCGCCAGAAACGGAATCTGCCACGCAAGCAATGGGGAGGTTGTCCCTCAAACCTGATTAGTTTGTGTTCTGAAACCTGGCTAAGGGCCCTTCCCCACTTACCCTAAGCCCCGCGCTACTCGAGGAGAGTAGCGCGGGGTCCCTCGGCGCTCCCCACTGAGAGGGGCAGCGACAGCGCAGCCGCCCCGAGGCTGCTGCTGTCGCGCCCCTTAGCGCGCGGTATCCCTGGCGCTCTTTCAAGGGGAAGCTAACTTTTGATGACTCCAGCTGCAGAGCTGGCGAAGTCGATGAAAGCCCGAGCGCGCGCCAGGGATGCTGCGCGCTCGGAATTGCGGGCAGCAGCCCTCGGGAAAAGGTAAGTGGGGAAGGGCCCTAAGACGCTAGTGGGGATTCGACCTTAGTCACGTGGGGGATGGAGATCGCCCCAACACTCCTCCCCCTCCCCCTCAGATATGGTGACTTTAAGATGACCGAGTGCAAAATAACTTTTTTGGTTGTTGTGGGGGAGGGTGGCCGCCCATACGGGGAGGAGGGGGGGGGGACAGAAAACTCTAATTTTGCACTGAGCTACATTTTCCCTAGATACGCCTCTGCCTTCAGGTGAACTGATTTTTGTAGTGTGGAGATCTGTTGTGATTCTGGGGAAATCTCCAGGCCCCAGATGGAGGCTGGCAACCATGCCAGGAGTGAACTGAGCAACTTCTGTATGTGGCCTATCTGGGCCCCTCCCCCCATTACACTACAGTTGGATCACTCCAAATATTTTACACATAAAGGAAGTATTGGATCCGCTCAATATTTCTGTTCCAGGATTGGATCTGTAAAGAAACACCATAAAAAAGTCACGGGAAGGCTTTTGCATCAACTGCTTTAAGGGCCACAGGAAGAAATTGGTGACCCTTTCTGTAAAAGAAAAGCAAGCAGAGGTGGGATCCAGCAGGTTCTCACAGGTTCCCGAGAGTAGGTTACTAATTATTTGTGTGTGCCGAGAGGGGGTTACTAATCGGTGATTTTGCCACGTGGTTTTTGCCTTAGTGACGCCCCTCCTCTCAGCAGTAGCGCACAGAACTGGAAGCAGTCTAGCAGGAGGTGCACCGGCGTGCGTGGCAGCCTGCGCCTGCGTGCATTCGTTTCCCGCCCAAGGACCGGCGCAGCGGCTGCGTCCTTGCCACAGCCCCGCCAAGGAATGCCCCACCCCCGGAATGCCCGGCCACGCCCCCGTCGTGCCCCGCCCAGCCCCATTGGCGCTACACCACAGTTTGAATCCCACCACCATGGGAACCTGTTACTAGAATTTTTGGATCCCACCACTGAACGCAAGATAGCGTTGGTTGTATTTTTACTGGGGGCAACTGTTCTGTTCCCGTGTGAGGACCGTCCTGCTCCATACTGGAAATTTAAGCCCAGGTATGTAAAGATCTTATACAGTTTGATCAGAGACCTTCCTTCCCTGACTGTGGGAAACCCCCAAGCTAAAACTGAGCCATTGCCAAGAACTTCGAAGCACATGGTGTCGCTGACCCTTCGCAAATGTACTAAGTGCCCCTCTTTGCATTCGGAGAGGAAGAGAAATCAGGAGGGAGAGGGACCAAGATGGTAGCTGCTCACGTCAGTCCTGCTGCGTCCCCCTCGGCAGCTGGAACATCAAAAGCGCACCTGGACAGACGAGCCCTGCCTCGGATGCTCGTGAATATTTCACGACGACAAACGGGCCAGGTGGACAGGGAGCAGCTCTTATTTACAACCCACTGGAAGAAACAAAGAGAGACGCATGAATGCAGACACCGGTAGGAGCGTGCGCAGGAATCTGCCAAGGGCAAGGTTGCCAGCCTCCAGGTCAGGCCTGGAGATCTCCTGAAATTACAACCAGACTACAAAGAGCAGTTTCCCTGGATAAAATGGCCACTTTGGAAGGTGGACTGTACGAGATTAGAGGGGTCTGCAACCTGCGGCTCTCCAGATGTTCATGGACTACAATTCCCATCAGCCCCTGCCAGCATGGCCAATTGGCATGTATGAGATTAGAGGGGTCTGCAACCTGCGGCTCTCCAGATGTTCATGGACTACAATTCCCATCAGCCCCTGCCAGCATGGCCAATTGGCATGTATGAGATTAGAGGGGTCTGCAACCTGCGGCTCTCCAGATGTTCATGGACTACAATTCCCATCAGCCCCTGCCAGCATGGCCAATTGGCTGATGGGAATTGTAGTCCATGAACATCTGGAGAGCCACAGGTTGCAGATCCCTAGAGCCTGCTGAGGTTCTTGCTAAAAACACTTGACCAGGGCTCATGTTCTAACCCAGTGACGGTGAACATTTTCGAGACCGAGTGCCCAAATTGCAAGCCAAACCCCACTTATTTATCGCAAAGTGCCAACCCGGCAATTTAACCAGAATACTGAGGTTTTAGTTTAGAAGAAACCGGTTGGCTCCCCCTTCCTCCGCCCCACCTGCTCGAGCAGGGGCCAGCCTGCTCTAGCCTCCAGCAAGTACCACGCGCACTGCTCTGTCCCTCTCTAGCATCTCTGCCTCCTCTGCCCCCCCCCCCCGGCTCAGGCAACAGCCACCCAGAGCACAGGCACCAGGCCCGCCAGCCGAGTCCTCCCTGCGGTGCATGCACGTCGTGCTCAGTGGCCCAGGCCAGCCTAGATGTGAGTGTGTGTGTATGTGGAGGGGTGATTTTCCGCCCCCCACATGATGAACTCTGTGTGCACGTGCCCACAGAGAGGGCTCTGAGTGCCACCTCTGGCACCTGTGCCATAGGTTCGCCATCACTGTTCTAACCACTGGGGGTGGGCGGTTTCTAAATCTAATGATAATAAATAAACTAAATAAATAAATAAATGACGACTTCAGACCAGATGAAACTCTGCGAAGATCCTTCTGACGCTGTCCTCTGCAATCCAGTCACTATGTACGCAAGCAGCTTTCAAAAAAAGAGAAGTACTTCACTGTACTGGTCTGCACTTCAGTTAGAATGTGAAATTCTGGGTTGCCAAAATGGGTTTTGTTAAATTAGTTAATCAGCAAAGAGCAGGCTTTATTGCACAATTCCTCCGCAGTCTTCACGCCGTGACCTCTGCAAACTCCCCCATCGGCTGGGCGGGGATATCTGTGCCTCCTTCGAAGAATCACAAAGAGTTGGCACCGTCATACTTTAGATTAGACATTGCGGACTTTTAATTTAGGTCCTCTCCAAAAGCTTATGTTGGTTAATTAAATATCAATTGATCGTTTGGAGAACACTTCCTCTGAGTTTTATCGCGTTTCAGAGGGACAGATCAAATTCCCATGTCATTAACTCCCAGCAACCCAATCTATACATAATTACTGGCGTTATTAATACATTCGAGTGACGAAGAAGTTTGAGGCAATTAATATCGGTGGGGTAGTTTGTCGTGAGTTAATTACATCAGGGTTATGCTAATAATGCAGCCACCTCATAAGCAGGGTAATTAACACCTTTTTAGTTAGTGCCTCCCCTTGTGCCGGTTAAATATCCTGGCCTGCTCGTGGCTGGTTGCATTTGGTTTAATTACGTCTGAATTGCCAAAAAAGGATCCTTATGAAGAGGCACCAAACAGGGAAAAGGAGTTGAAGCAAGATCTGGCTCCCAATAGAGCCATACAGTTGGTGTAGGACAGGGGTAGGGAACCTTTAACACTCAAAGAGCCATTTGAACCCGTTTTCCATGGGAAAAGAAAACACTTGGAGCCGCAAATAATTTTTGACATTTAAAATAAAGATAACACTGTATATATTGGGGTTTTTTTTACCTTTTACTCCACTCATTCTGAGAAGTGGGCGAGAGGGGAAGCCCGCGGCACTGCCCAGCCGGCCACGGGCAGTTGGTGTGCCCGCCCTGCTGCCTGCAGGGCAAGCAAGAATGAATCCGGCGGCTCGGCTCATGGAGCCGCAGTGCAAGGGCAGAAGAGCCGCATGCGGCTCTCGAGCCGCAGGTTCCCTACCCCTGGTGTAGGAGGTTAAGAGCTCGTGTATCTAATCTGGAGGAATTGGGTTTGATTCCCCGCTCTGCCACCTGAGCTGTGGAGGCTTATCTGGGGAATTCAGATTAGCCTGTGCCCTCCCACACACGCCAGCTGGGTGACCTTGGGCTAGTCACAGCTTCTCCGAGCTCTCTCAGCCCCACCCACCTCACAGGGTCTTTGTTGTGAGGGGGGAAGGGCAAGGAGATTGTCAGCCCCTTTGAGTCTTCTGCAGGAGAGAAAGGGGGGATATAAATCCAAACTCTTCTTCTTCTTCATACAGTTGGTGTCGTGGTTAAAAGCAGGTAGATTCTAATATGGAGAACTAAGTTCGATTCCCCACTCCTCCACCTGAGTGGCAGAGGCTAATCTGGTGAACCAGATGTGTTTCCGCACTCCTACATTCCTGCTGGGTGACCTTGGGCTAGTCACAGTTCTCTCAGGACTCTCTCAGCCCCACCTACCTCACAGGGTGTCTGTTGTGGGGAGAGGAAGGGAAAGGAGATTGTCAGCCACCTTGAGCCCCCTTGCAGGAGAGAAAGGTGGGGTACAAATCCAAACTCCTCTCTTCTTGTTGTTGGAATTCTTACAGAATCGTCCTTGTCCGAATTTCTGCCTGAATTTGGGCTGGAGGGGGCGGGGGCTGAATTATGTGATCCTTGCAAAGAAGCCACAACCTGTGGGCAATCCACGATCCTTACATTTTTATTGACTTCATTCAGATCACGTAGTTCCGTTTTAATTGTGCAGCGTTTCCCACCCTTTACCCCTCCCCCCACTGTATTATACATTCCTTTTTGTGCAGTGTTTAACCAAAAGTGCATCAGTCACTTGAAAGAGGAGAAAGAGATGCGAACAGAAAACTGCAGCCAACTGTATTTATGCCAAATGCTAAAATTACTGTTAGAGATTCTCCAAATCGATGGGGAACAAGCAGGGAAACTTATCGAGAAATGCTTGGAGAAACTCACCTCTCGTCAGAGTGCCATTATCCACAGCAGGGACTGTGTAGACCCAGGGCCAGCGACCTCCAAGAGAAGTTCAACTGGGAAGCAGCAGTGGCGTAGCAGGTTAAGAGCTCGTGTATCTAGTCTGGAGGAACCGGGTTTGATTCCCCGCTCTGCCGCCTGAGCTGCGGAGGCTTATCTGGGGAATTCAGATTAGCCTGTGCACTCCCACACACGCCAGTTGGGTGACCTTGGGAGAGTCACAGCTTCTCGGAGCTCTCTCAGCCCCACCTACCTCACAGGGTGGTTGTTGTGAGGGGGGAAGGGCAAGGAGATTGTGAGCCCCTTTGAGTCTCCTGCAGGAGAGAAAGGGGGGATAGAAATCCAAACTCTCCTCTTCTTCTTCTGGGAACTCCTGCAGTAGATAACAGTACTTTTTACAGTTAAGGCGAACGATGATACTAGAACCAGGGGGCATTCATTGAAAATGCTGGCGGGAAGAATTAGGACTAATAAAAGGAAACACTTCTTCACGCAACGTGTGATTGGTGTTTGGAATATGCTGCCACAGGAGGTGGTGATGGCCACTAACCTGGATAGCTTTAAAAGGGGCTTGGACAGATTGATGGAGGAGAAGTCGATTTATGGCTACCAATCTTGATCCTCTTTGATCTGAGATTGCAAATGCCTTAACAGACCAGGTGATCGGGAGCAACAGTCGCAGAAGGCCATTGCGTTCACATCCTACATGTGAGCTCCCAAAGGCACCTGGTGGGCCACTGCGAGTAGCAGAGAGCTGGACTAGATGGACTTTGGTCTGATCCAGCTGGCTTGTTCTTATGTTCTTATGATGAGGCTCTTCCTGCAGTATGTTTTGCTGATTACCTGGGAATGGAAATTTACCAGCAGAGAATCCACTGGATCGCCTCCAACTTTTCTGATGAAGATACTTTTCTAAACAGGCCTATATACCCAATGCCCATCTGGCAGTCTTTGTTCGGATGGATTTTCTGTGGAATTACATGTAGCATATGTTAATGTACACTCCCACACACGCCAGCTGGGTGACCTTGGGCTAGTCACAGCTTCTCAGAGCTCTCTCAGCCCCACCCACCTCACAGGGTGTTTGTTGTGGTGGGGGAAGGGCAAGGAGATTGCAAGCCCCTTTGAGTCTCCTGCAGGAGAGAAAGGGGGAATATAAATCCAAACTCTTCTTCTTCATACTCATGTGCACCACCTTTTGCGACTCTTTTTTTGCATATGTATGCATTTAAAGCAACTAAGTTTAATTCTGTCTTAATAATCACGATCCTCATTTGACAATACTGTCTTAAGAAGTTTCTTTATTGGTTGTAGTTACACGGGCCTTGTAGCTGCACAACATGGGGGTTTTCCAGCAGATTTTCCAGCATGAGAGCCAGTGTGGTGTAGTGGTTAAGAGCAAGTGCACTCTAATCTGGAGAACCAGGTTTGATTCCCCACTCTGCCACTCGAGCTGTGGAGGCTTATCTGGTGAACCAGAGTAGCTTGTGCACTCTGGACTAGTCTGACCTTGGACTAGTCACAGATCTTCAGAGCTCTCTCAGCCCCACCTACCTCACAGGGTGTTTGTTGGGAGGGGGAGGGAAAGCAGCTCATAAGCTCCTTTGAGTCTCCTTACAGGAGAGAAGGGGGGGGGTATAAATCCAGCTTCTTCTTTCTTCATCTTCGGGCCCTTCCTGGAGGGTGGCAACTTTAGCCAGGAAGAAGCTGAGTAGGTCCAGTTGGCGGAGCTCATCCCATGGGGGTGCTTTCTAGCATTTCCACTTTTGTGAAGAACTAGCCATTACATCACACAGAAATTATCTACTGTCATCCAAATATAAGAGTTCGCTACCTGTGACAATTTAAGGAAGCATCTCCCCTCCCGTATCTTTTTTTATTTCTCTTCAGAGGTTGCCGGGGGGGGGGGGGGGCTAAAATAAAACAAACAGAAAATCCTCAATGCTCCCCCTGGCTTTGCTGAGTGATGAGAATTCCTCTGCAGAAAAGCCAGAATCCACATTTGAAGCACTGCCCACTGCTGGTGGGACAGCAAATGACACCTGGCTCAGCCACAGATCCTAAAAAGTGCCCTCTGCCTCTTGAAGAGCAACAAGACAAGCCGGAAAGTAACCCCATAAAGCAGTGATGGAGGACCTTTTTGAGACCGAGTGCCCAAATGGCAACCCAAAACCCACTTATTTATCGCAAAGTGCCAACACGGCCATTTAACCTGAATACTGAGGTTTTCGTTTAGGAAAAACGGTTGGCTCCGAAGCGTGCGTTACTTGGGAGTAAGCTTGGTGGTAGTCGATGGCTTTGCTTTGAAGCAACCGTGAAACTCTTCGAAAGGGTGAATCACAACCCTAGGAGGGTTTACTCAGAAGCAAGTCCCATTGCCAGCAACCAAGCTTACTCCCAGGTAAAGGATCACCCTTTGTTTAATAGCGCTTAACAGGGTTACCTACACCACTTCCCCAAAACTAGGTCTTAGGTTTAATGCTAATAATCAAGCCCAGTGGCCCAGGCCAGCCTAGATGTGTGTGGGGAGCACTCTGTGGGCACAAGCAAACAGAGTGCTCCCCACAAGCAACCACTGAGCTTTCGATAATTAGCATTAAAACCCAAGACTGGATTTTGAGCTTCTAATCTCTGAGTGCCACCTCTGGCACCCGTGCCATAGGTTCGCCATCACTGCCATAAAGGCTCCCTGGGGATTTCGGACGAAGGTCCAGCGAGCAGTCTCAACTCTCCTCCACTGCAGTTTGGGAAGCGGGCACAGAAGTGCAGTTGTTGATGTAAATTTTACCCAGAAACTATTCATCACATGTATTGTCAAAGGCTTTCATGGCCAGTGTTACTAGTAGGAATCCTACTTTCCAGGATGTTTCCGACCAGCACCTATCAGTTTCAGTCAGCATGGCCAATTGGCCATGCTGGTAGGGGCTGATGGGAATTGTAGTTCCTGAACATCTGGAGAGCCGCAGGTTCCCTACCCCTGCACTAGGGTGTTGTGGTCCAATTGGCCATGCTGGCAGGGGCTGATGGGAATTGTAGTTCCTGAACATCTGGGAGTCAGGTTCCTACCCCTGCAATCTAGTGTTGTGGTCCATCATGCTGGCAGGGCTGGGATGGGAATTGTAGTTCCTGAACATCTGGAGAGCTTAGGTTCCTACCCCTCTGCACTAGGGCAGGGGTGGGAACCTCTCGGCTCTCAGATGTTCAGGAACTACAGATTCCCATCCCAGCCTCTGTCAGCATGGCCAATTGGCCATGCTGGTAGGAAGCTTGATGAGGTAGTTCGAACATCTGGAGAAACACGGGATTCTACACTAAGTGTTAATGATCCCAACCAATTGGCCATGCTAGTGCTTGGGGCTGACTGATGGGGTGTAGTTCCTGAACATCTGGAGAGCCGCAGGTTCCCTACCCCTGCACTAGGGTGTTGTGGTCCAATTGGCCATGCTGGCAGGGGCTGATGGGAATTGTAGTTCCTGAACATCTGGAGAGCCACAGGTTGCAGACCCCTGAATCAGACTTCCACAGTTCTCATTTAAGAAAGAGTGTGTCTGATTCCAGATTTATCGCAGATTTTTTTAAAAAAAATTCAACAGCATCGTCCCCAAGAAAAAGCTCAATGAGAGAAGTAGATTTCAAAAATCGAACGTTGGGTTTAGACCATCAAATTCAAGAAAGATTCAAACATATGAAATTTACGCTCCATTTTATGGGCAGAAATTTCTCCAACTAGCTACAATGTTTGGCAATCAAGAGATCTTGAGCATCCTTCTTTGGGAAAGTGTTATCTGGAACAGACCTTTATTTTAATTTCCAGTTCCTAATTTGCTATGTAATCTATTTTAAGTTAATAATTCACTAATGTAGGATGGGGGATAAAAAAAATTGGGAGGTTTGATTCAGTGGAAATCAAGATTGTGCCAGTTCCATTCCTTTGAGTCTTAGAACTTTTAACCCTTCACTGCATTTCCCAATGAGAAAATCAAAAAACATTTAATTTTGACTGGATAGTGCTCTCTGTTTTGAATTTGTCAAATTCATTATACGTGACCAGCTCATGACAGACAAAAACAGATGTTTTCGATGCACCAGATGTTTCTCTGTGCAAGGAATCGTGACAAAGAATTGGAAGCGCAAGGAATCTACTTTTCTCGTGCATGAAGATGCAACATCTCTCAAAATTTGCAAGGGAAAAAACCACCGTTTTCCTCATAGGATTATTGTAAAAATAAAGAAGTGTCAAAATAATAGTGTGAAAAATCGAAGAGGAAAGCAAGACATGAATGAAGTCAATAATAAAATTCCCTACCAAACCGCAGCCTCCTTTCTTAGATTAAGGATGTGAAATGTTTGAAGACGTGGAATGTAACCCTTTGATCTGGTTTTTGTTTACATTTAAAAGCATCAGTGTCTTTTCCCATTACAGAGTTGCAAATATATTCATATATGTTAGGAAGTCCAACCCTCACTGCTCATTTTACTCATGTGTAGGCCCAGCAACTTCAGCAAGACTTACACCTAAAAAATGGAATGCAAACTGAGCCACGCTTCAGTTTTTACCATCTGGGGGAACAGAATGAAAGCTGAACACAGAAACACCATCCACAACTTTGGGGAGGGGGCAGTGGTGGGATCCAAAAATTTTAGTAACAGGTTCCCCTGGTGGTGGGATTCAAACTGTGGCTGTTAGCACACCAATATTCAGGGCTGGGCTGGTGGACACGACAGCAGGAATGGGGGCATGGCTGGGCATTCGAGGCAGGGCATTCCTGGCCGAGGGCTGTGGCAAGGATACAGAAAGCCGCTGCGTTCGGTCTTTGGGCCGAAAACTTGAATCGCACTTAGCAGCGCATGAGCTGCCACACATGCCGGTGCACCTCCTGCTAGACTGCTCCAAGTTCTGCGCGCTACTGCTGAGAGGAGGGGGGTAACTAAGGCAAAAATCACGTGGCAAAACCACCAATTAGTAACCCCCTCTCGGCACACACAAATCATTAGTAACTTACTCTATGGAACCTGTGAGAACCTGCTGGATCCCACCTCTGGGAGGGGGGTGTAGGCAGTGGCGTAGCTCCAAGGAGACGGGGGCTAGCTGACATCAGTGGTGGTGCCCACACTGTGGGGTAGCAGAGATGCGTTCCAGGGGGGGGACAGGGCGCGAGAGACCGCACCAGCTGCTTACTGGGGTGCTTTTCCCCCTTGCTACGCATCTGGGTGTAGGTCTCTGGAAGTGCCTCTGCTTGAATGCAGGAGGGCCCAGGTTCAGTCACAAGCACTTCCAGTTAAAAAGGACCAGGCAGTTGGCAGTGTGATATCACCAGAAGGCAACTTCATGCGTGCATTCATGTGTGTGTGTAACCCCTCTGTTCAGAACGGGTTGACCCAGAAAGGGGTGGAGACTCAAAGCAGCAGAAGGCTGCAAAAACTGGTGAAGTTAGAGGAAGCAAAGCTACCAGGCTGGGACCTTGATTTAATTCTTTATAAGCTCTTAACACCTTGTTTCAGGGCTTGCTATGTATGTAGTTGGTGGGAGTTCGTCTGGGGACCTTCATCATCTTGGACCCCGTTCACCAAGCCTCTGAAGTCTTCATAAGCCAACCACCAGCAGGAAGAATTGGACTTGGCATTTATCAGTAGATTGTCAAGATAAGGACTTGAAATGTCAACCTAAAAGGACTGTAAATTGTAAATGTTAAATGTTAATGTTAAAAGTGTTATTTGTTAAGGAAGTAAACCATTTTGTTTTAAATTTAGTTCTTTGCAACTCCTTCCAAGTTCTGCCCCACAGAACCCACAGATAGAGGTTACATGTGCTTGCACTCATTTTTATCAGGAAGTGTTGCGGCTCAGAGATACATAATCTGCGCGGCAGGGAGAAGTTTCCAGTTTCAGAGGAGGGCAACCAAAATGGTCAAAGGTCTGGAGTCCATGCCCTACAAGGAGAGACTTAGGGAGCTGGGGATGTTTAGTCTAGAGAAGCCAAGGTTAAGAAGTGACACGATAGCCATGTTTCGATATCTGAAGGGGTGTCATGTTGGTGAGGGAGCAAGCTTGTTTTCTGCGGCTCCAGAGACTCGGACCAGGAGTCATGGGTTCAAGGGGAAGGAAAAGAGATTCCACCTAAACATCAGGAAAAACTTCCTGACAGTCAGGGCCGTTCGACAGTGAAATTCACTCCCTCCGAGCGTGGTGAAGTCCCGTTCTTTGGAGGTTTTTAAAGAGAGGCAGGATGGCCACCTGTCAGGAGCGCTTTGATTGGGTGTTCCTGCATGGCAGGGGGTTGGACTAGATGACCCTTGGGGGTATCTTCCAACTCTACGATTCTAAAAGTCAGCAGATCAGAATATACAAAGGAAGGCCCCAATCTTCTTCGTGATTTCTTCCACCACCACACAAGAAGAAGTAGAGTTTGGATTTATATCCCCCCTTTCTCTCCTGCAGGAGACTCAAAGGGGCTTACAATCTCCTTGCCCTTCCCCCCTCACAACAAACCCCCTGTGAGGTGGGTGGGGCTGAGAGAGCTCCGAGAAGCTGTGACTATCCCAAGGTCACCCAGCTGGCGTGTGTGGGAGTGCACAGGCTAATCTGAATTCCCCAGATAAGCCTCCACAGCTCAAGCGGCAGAGCTGGGAATCAAATCCGGTCCCTCCAGATCAGAGTGCACAGGCTCTTAGCCACTGCTCTTAGCCACTACGCCACCACTGCTCCCAAAGCCAAAAGAATTGCCTTCCCTGTTTGAATTGTAGAAGCCAGCTGAGTTCAAGCAAAGAAGGGAGTCCCTGGAATCCAGGCGGGGCCTAGCAGGGGGTCCAGATTCGCAGATCTCCTGGCCACTCTTAGCACATTAGGCCAGATTAAAACCAAAGAGCTCCCTTGCCAAGAGAGCTTTCATGGATACGACTCTGTTCCAGTAAGGGTGGGTCTCTGGATTGTCAAGAGGTGCCTGCATCATGAGTGAAGCGGTTAGGGGTGCATGGAGCCGGGACAGCCAGTTTATGGAAAGTTTTGCAACCAACCAACACTACCCCTCAGCAACCCACCTGTAGAACTGCCTGCTTGCCTTAAATGGTCTTATTTCACCTGCCGTTTCACTCAGGGGAAAGCGTGGCATAGTGGTTAAAGGCAGGTGAACTCTAATTGGGAGAACCGGGTTTGACTCCCCGCTCTGCCACATGTGCTGTGGGGGCTTATCTGATGAACCAGATTAGCCTGTGCACTCCAACACGTGCCAGCTGGGTGACCTTGGGCTAGTCACAGTTCTTCGGAGCTCTCTCAGCCCCACCCATCTCACAGGGTGTTTGTTGTGGGAAAGGTGGGGGGGGGAGAAAGGGCAAGGAGATTGTCAGCCCCTCTGAGTCTCCTTACAGGAGAGAAAGGGGAGATATAAAACCAAACTCCTCCTCTCCTTAAAATTCAGAAGCAGCATTACACAGAGCCAAATGCTCGAATGCAATGGCTCAGCAAAAGAGCGAAGGAGGGGGGGAAACAAACAAACCGATCAGAAACTGCAGCTTCTCTGTAAAAATAATAATAAAAATGTTGTATTCTACAGCACTTCAGAGTAGCATTTGGCATTCGGAAAAAATAAAAACAGCAGGGGCATTAATAGGGGAAGCTGCACCGCAAGCCGAAGCAAGACAAAAATTATGCAACCGGCAATTTTTCACAGCGGGGAGAGAAATCAATTACTTTCTACAAGTTTGCCAACGATGCGGACGCTGCCAAGTCACTCAAAAATATTAGAAAGCAGAAATAATTCCGCTTCCCAATACTGTTTTATTGGGGGGGGGGGGCATGAAAGCAGCTGGCTCCTCCCCCACTTGAAAGCACGGCCGTGGGAAATTTAGCCTCTGTGTATTAGTAAATTAATTTTAATGCGTCAGCACTGAGACCCAATAAAAAACCTTTTTTTGCAAACAAGCCTTTGGACACATCCCGAGGGAAACGTCCTGTGAAAGCATGATGGAAATGATGGGAATTGTACAAGGTGGTAAGCACTGCTGCGCACAATTCCCACACTTAGAGCTTGCGTAAGAAGCATTCTCCGAGGATCACACCCGGCATCCGGTGCTAGGCAAGGAAGCCTTTCCTAGCCTCCTGGACTGAAACCAAGCCAAGCGGTTTGAAGCATAAGGGGATTATTCCAAATGATCTCCTAAGTGTGATCCTTAACACCCAATTGAGAACGTAAAGAGACCTTCTCCTTCCCCAAGTGGCTAGCCAGAATTCAGGCAGGAAAATAGCACCGTGCCTCTTATCCAAAGGGCTCTGTTCAGAGAGAATAATTTCAACAGCACTTTGGAAGGGGGGAAAAAACTTTGTGATTGGAAGGGATTTCCAGATGTTGCCCATCTGCAAAGTGAAGGACACGGCTCGCTCCATAATTGCCCTTAGCTGCTAAGATCCCACCATACTACGGAAGAGCAGTGGCATTTCGTATTGTTGCAGGCTTTCGTGGCCTAAATCACTAGGGTGTTGTGAGTTTTCCAGGTTGTATAACCATAAGCATTTTATTGTCATTGTGCACGCACAACGAAATGTACAGCAGCATTCCTCGATGCACACAATTCCAGACTCATACCCCATCCTCACTTTCCCCTTCCTCCACCCATCCCTACACAGCCCCAAACACATCAACACGAAGCCGCGGAGTTCAGCATCGCCACAGCTCTAGAGTAGAAGCAGTCTCTAAGCCTCTTTGTCCTAGTTTTGATAGACCTGTATCGTCTGCCGGATGGGAACAGTTCAAAAAGAGAGTGTGCTGGATGAGACGGGTCTCTCGGAATATTTTGGGCTTTCTTTAGGCTTCGGGAATTATAGAGTTCTTCCAAGGAGGGGAGAGGGCAGCCGATAATCCTCTGTGCAGTAGTGATCACCCTTCGGAGCGCCTTGTATGGCCTTTTCTCCTGACGTTTCGCCTGCATCTGTGGCTGCCAGGAGAAAAGGCTACTGAAACATAGCCATACAACCTGAAAAACCCACAACACCCTAGTTCCATGGTGGCGAACTTTTGGCACTCCGGATGTTATGGACTCCAATTCCCATCAGCCCCGGCCAGCATGGCCAATTGGAGTGCCAAATCTGGAGTGCCAAAGGTTCGCCACGACTGCGCCTAGTTGCATTTAGCTTGCCACAGCAAAAGGTGAGAGGCATGTTAAAGACCAACACATATCAGAAAAGCTCCCACTGAAAACAGACTACAGCGCACTTTTCAGATGCACCACAAAGAGCCTTGGTGTCTTGTCTCCTGCTAGCAGACGTGTCCAGACTGTGAAAGCTTCTGTGATATAAATATATGTTAGTCTTTGCAGGGCCACAAAAGTTCTCTTCCCACCCCAATTTGGGAACTTCTTCGGTAGGGGTAGTGGGTGGGGGAGAAGGCTCACTAAACTGATGGCAAGATCGCCGAGGAGCATGGGAAATACACCCTGGTTTGTCCAGCTGCAGTAGAAGAGAAAGGAAGAGACCAGTAACTGTCAGGCTGTGGAATGCCCAGTCCTGCCCCGTAACACTAATAAAAGGACTAATCAAAGGAAACACTTCTCCACGCAACGTGTGATCGGTGTTTGGAATATGCTGCCCCAGGAGGTGGTGATGGCCACTCACTTGGATAGCTTTAAAAGGGGCTTGGACAGATTTATGGAGGAGAAGTCGATCTATGGCTACCAATCTTGATCCTCCTTGATCTCCTCCTTAGCAGACCAGGTGCTCGGGAGCAGCAGCAGCAGCAGAAGGCCACTGCTTTCACCTCCTGCACGTGAGCTCCCAAAGGCACCTGGTGGGCCACTGCGAGTAGCAGAGTGCTGGACTAGATGGACTCTGGTCTGATCCAGCAGGCTGGTTCTAAACAAAAACAAAAACCTGGGGAGCCAGCCCAGCATTTTGGAATCACCTTCCGGAAGACTGCAAGAAACCATCTCTAGCAGAAAAACCCAAAAGGGAAAAATGGCTGAATGAGTCACTCCATCAAAAAAGGCAGAGTTAAGAAGCTGTACGACGTGATTCCAGGATCATCTGACAGTTTTTCAAAAGCTGAAAGGGAAAGACTCCACAATGAAACCACAGACTACTTTTTTGTTGTTTGGGGGTTCTTGATTTTTTTTTTTAAAAAAGAACATCCCATTCCCATGAAATCAGAAGCTGCTCTGATAGCTATCCCTTACAACACAGGTGTCAAACTCGTGGTCCTCCAGATGTTCATGAACTACAATTGCCATCAGCCCTTGCCAGTATAGCCAATGCTCATGTTGGGAGGGACTGATGGCAATTGTAGTTCATGAACATCTGGAGGGCAGCGAGTTTGAGACCCCTGCCGTACAAGATGGCAAGGAAGGGATAGGAGAAAATAATGCTTTCGTTTTGAACCACGCAACGCTGGAATCCCATCCTGAGAGGTTTCAGAATTCGGCCTGCGTCACTACTAAAATCGGGGCGTTAAGAAACGTGTAGAAAAGAAAGAAAAATCCAAGGAGGCAGCACCACAACAGAACTTCGGGCACGAGACGCCAACTATGCAGCCCTCCGAAACGACAAGGAAAAAGCAAACACAGATTCCAGCCTGCCTCAAATTTCCACACCAAAAATGGAGTGGTGCAATTCTGACCCACCCTGCCACTCCGTTTTGGGCTGTGAATGTCAACTGTATAGCCAAAATCTGCCTGTCGAACTATCAAAATATTCATCAAGCTTATTGCTTTTGCAACTCGGGCTTTAAAGATCTCAACTGCAATCAGAGCTGGTTTGTTGTTTTTGAAGAAAAGTTCCATGGAGACCCGATCTCGGTACAGAGAGAGCACCGTTTGAGTCCCATACATGCCGGCCCGGCCTGGGACGTGAAGCAGATTCTCAGCTGCGACATGGAAACTGAGTGACGTGGCAAAATGCAACTCTAACGCAGGCAACCAGAAAGTTCTGGGTACGACAAAGATGGTCGTTCAGTGACAGCTGAAATAAGTGAGATCCAAAAATCCTCCACAAAACCGATCTGTGCATTTTGGTATCAAATATTCAGAGAATGTTTGCAAAATCTGCTTCGGATTTCAAGACCTGAAGCAATTTGAATGTTTAAGCCCAATATTTAGAATTATTCGAGAGCAGATGCCGCCGTGCACGATCTTTCACGTTTAACAATCTGCAGCATTTGAGGGGCAATGCTATTTGGTAAGCTTGCATGTTTTTGGCGTTGGATCCCTGTCGAAATCGAAAAGACCAAGAACGATTTGGCATTCCAAAGATCTGAAATATTGGATGTGAACGTCCCTCTCCCCTCCCCTTTAGTTCATTATGGATTTGTTAATTTACGCGGAAAGCGGGCGAATTCTGCAACACTGAAAATGGGGATTTTAATTGTTCTCCCTCGTGCAAGTTGTTTTAAGGCACAGCATTCTTATTGCTGTTCTTCTACTGTCTATGGCTATATTTGTGTATGTTGCAGTACGTTTTGTTTGATACGTTTACCCTGATATTAGTAGCTCTGAACCCAACATGGCAGAAAGAGTGGCAGAGAAATTGAAGGAATAAACAATTTTGAAAAACGAAATTCAGATTTCACAGTTTTCCACTCAAAATGCAAATAGGAAAGACTGAAATGGCTTCCAAAAATGCTTATCAGTTTTAGATACTTCCCTCTTTAAAAATGTTTGAAATAATATTTGAAACCATAGCAATCCAGGCACCTAATAAACCCAAACAGTTCCTTGTTTGCTTTAAAAATTGGAACATTTCAGGCAAAACTGTTATACCATGATCAACCTGGGGCAAGGAAAATGTTGTGAAGGTGAGGGTGTAATTGTGGCCATTGAGTCACACACAGAGAGAAGACACAAACAGGTCTGGTCTGTTAGAAAGAACGCAAAATGCTGCCATTGAGATGACATGACTTAAGAAATCAGCTGGTATCTTGAGCGGGAAAGCGGAGTTTAAAACACCAAACAAAAACCACCCTGCTGTGGGGAATTCCGCCAGTCCCTAAAAATGCAGGCCAACCGTTTTAGGACGAAAGATTTCCATCCTCTTCCCCCAGATCTCAGTAGTCAACAGGAGCGTGTACCATACCAAACACATCATATTTCACACTTTCCTTTTGGGGACGTCGTCGAGTGGTTCCAGGGATACTCACTGGGAGAAAATAGCCCAGGCAAGAAGACGGACAGCTGCTCAAGTGGGAATAGCCATTTTGGCTGGAGACGAGTCTCCTCCGCCGGCCTTTTGAACTTCGCCGGTATGCAACAGAAGGGATCTCTGATCCGCGGAGCCTGCCAGGCTCTCTCTTTGCCAACCCCAGCGCTGCCCGCCCACCTACCCCAAGAACAGAGTTACCAGGTTACAAGATGGGGGGCAGGGAGAGGAACGAGAGAGCCGAATTAAGAAAAAAAAAGGTAATCACGGTCAACAAAACAGGCCAGAAACTCAGCTACGCAAGCGACAACTGGGCATGTTCGGTGTTGGTCAAGGGGCTGACTTGGGAATTTTCCAGCCAGTGAAACAAACATTTGGGTGCTGTGTGGTTGCCTTCGACAATACATTGAAACAAACATTGTTCTGCATTTATTCATTTATGGTGGCAATGTAAAATTAGCAAAAAAATTCTGGACTGATATATATGAGACCATAAAAGAAATTCTGGGTATAGAGTTTAAACTGGAACCAGAAACTTTTTAATTAAATATAATAGAATTTAAGATAGAAAAGAATACTGAAATTTTACTTCTATATATGATAGTGGCGGCAAGGATCCAATTTGCCAAAAAATGGAAGACGTCCTCAACACCTTCTGTGGAAGACTGGCTGTCTCAAGTAATAGAATTTGCTGTTTATGATAAGTCATCAAATCTATTGAAATGTAATACGTTAGAGAAATTTTTAGATATATGGCAACCAATAATTAAATTCTTACAAGTAAAAGACAAATATAAGAAATTATTTTCATATCTGCAATGTTAAAAAATAGACAAATGAAATTGAGAAATGAAGATAAGATGTTTCTATTTAAATTCCACATTAAGAGGAAGTCAATTTTGGAAATTCCATATTCTTTTACTTTCTAATATTCTGTTTTTCTCTGTCTTTTCACCTCTTTTTCTTCTCTTTATTCTCCAACACTTCAGACCTTGTCAGTCTATCTAATGCTACTTCTCTCTCTCTATTTCCTTTATGATTCTATATAAGTAAATGTAATTCTTATGTTTAAGAGACTATATTATTAAGTACTAATGTATAAATGCTTATTATATTGGTTCTCTTGGAAAAATAATGGTAAGACTTCTGTAACTTTTGTCTCTATCTATTATAATTAAAAAAATTTTTTTAAAGAAATAAACATTGTTCTGGCTTGCCAATCTCCGGGGGGTTATCAAAAAGAATATTCTGTACCTTTAAGGCTCAAATACTGTGAAATGCAGTTTCCTTAAATAACACTTAACACTAGCAGGTTTATGTTCATAGCGCTATAGTGTTTAGAGATTGGTAGTGGTCTTCTTGGCTAATGTGTGTGTTTATCATCAAGTTATTGTTTACAACTGAGTTTTATGTTTCATTTTGTAGGAGAGGCACCACGCTGGAAAAAAAATAAGAGAGAAACAAATCCTTTTGTATTAATCATTGAAAATTTATTACAAGGTCTTATTGTTTGTGAGTTTGATCATGTATGTTCAGTAGCCATTTAGTATTGTACAACAGATAATGGCTCATTCCGCACATGCAGAATAATGCACTTTCAAACTGCTTTCAGTGCTCTCTGAAGCTGTGCGGAATGGCACAATCCACTTGCAAACAGTTGTGAAAGTGGTTTGAAAACGCATTATTTTGTGTGTGTGGAAGGGGCCAATGTGACTTCTAATTAGAATATTTTGTGCTTATGTTCCTACAGATGGGGTGATAGAAGGGGTTCAAGAGGCATAACCTAACCTGGGGCTTAGCTAGCCCCTTGTTTACTGTATACTTATATTTATGTAAAGAACTGTGGTGTTTGAGACATATCATTATAAGAGTCTACAAATGACAATTGTAGTGCAAATATCATTGTGAAAGTAAGAATACCTTTGTGTTTATTAAGCATTATTTAGGGAAACTGTTTCACAGTACTTGAGCCTTAAAGGTACAGAATAGTCTTTTTGATAACTTTCAGGTGTACCTGCCCTTTTCCCCTTATGGATGAACCTCCAGATTCCCCCAGAATTACAACTGGTTTCCAGACTACAGATATCAGGTCCCCTCGGGCACAGGTGTCAAACTCGCGGCCCTCCAGATGTTATGGACTACAGTTCCCATCATCCTCCCAGGGGATGATGGGAACTGTAGTCCATAACATCTGGAGGGCTGCGAGTTTGACACCTATGCAAATGGATGTGGCCTGGGGCATTATATCGCACTGAGGCCCCTCCCCAGGCTCCGCCCCCAAATCTTCAGGCGTTCCCAAACCCGGAATCGATCTCCCTTAGGGATTTGAAGTTTGCACACAGAAAAAAAGAACGGGAGCACTAAATGGGCATCATCTGCTCCCTGGGACGGGTCAGCCGGCTGCCTTTGATAGAAAGTTCCAAGGATCTTTGATCGTGGGCTACTTCAAGCTGCTCCGCTTAAGGCACGGAATAAACCACACAGAGACCGAATACCTAGAGACCACTCCGTCTCTCTTCATTCAAGCCCTTCCTTAGGAACAAAGGAAGCCCTGCTCCTTAGGGGTCTGAGCAAAGACCACCTTCCAAAGCCTCTGGATATAGAATCCCCCCCCCCCCGCCAATCTGCTAGGGATGCCTGTTTTCTGTTGGGACCTGGAGAGACCCCAGAATTTCAGCTCATCTCCAGACTATAGCAAATGGATGAAAATGGATGCTTTGGAGGGCGGACCCTGCGGCCTTGTGCCCCACTGAGGTAGCTGCCCTTCCCAGGCTCCCTCTCAAAACCTCCAGGAGTTCGCCAACCTCGATCTGGCAACCCAGAGACCTGGCATCTTCCTAGCTCTGGCCCTGTGCCCCCAGAACCACAGCAGAGGAGGCCAGTGCCCCACGGGTCATAAGAACGGGACAGTCCTTTTCTCTCCTTGCTCACAGGAAGCAGGGATCTCCAGCCCAGCCAAGCTGCTCCCAGCTGCCACCGACGCGGGCCAAGGAGGGGACGGAACCAGCCCGGGACGCTCCCTGGTCCCCACAACAGTACCGCATCAGGGACACCCTGCAAAGTTCAATATTCTTACACCACGCAGGGTGCAGAGGAACACGCGTAGACTCCAGGGCACACAGACAACAAGGCTGGTGATCAGTAGCCGCGGGGCCAGACATCTCTAAGGCAAAGCAGCTGGCACAGCAGACAATATTTTTCCAACCATTTCAGAAGTCCGCATGCCAAGAGCACGGCCCTTCCTCTCTAGCAAGCTCCCGAGTTACCCATAGTTCAGAGGAAGAAGAAGAAGAGTTTGGATTTCTATCCCCCCTTTCTCTCCTGCAGGAGACTCAAAGGGGCTGACAATCTCCTTGCCCTTCCCCCCTCACAACAAACACCCTGTGAGGTGGGGTGGAGGTGGGGCTGAGAGAGCTCCGAGAAGCTGTGACTAGCCCAAGGTCACCCAGCTGGCGTGTGTGGGGAGTGCACAGGCTAACCTGAATTCCCCAGATAAGCCTCCACAGCTCCGGCGGCAGAGCTGGGAATCAAACCCTGTTTCTCCAGATTAGATACACGAACTCTTAACCTCCTACGCCACTGCAGCAGGGCTACCAAATTCCAGCTGGAGTTTGGGGATATCGCAAGTTACTCATCTCCAGACGACAGAAATCAGCTCCCATGCAGAACACGTGGGAGGGTGGATTCGCTGGCGTTGCCCTCCGCTAAGATTCCTCCCTTCCCCAAACCTCACTCTCTCCAGGCTTTGCCTCCAAAGACCTTAGAAATTACGGTGTTGTGGGTTTTCCGGGCTGTATGGCTGTGTTCCAGGAGTATTTTCTCCTGACGTTTCGCCTGCCTCTGTGGCTGGATCTTCTGAAGATCTTCTGGCCGTGAAAGCCTTTGACGATATTTCAGAACCCTTCAGTGTCACTCCCAAATACTTAACTGGAAGTGATGTCCATACATCATGGAGCATTCTAGGATCCTCCTGCAGTGGTGTAGCTAGGGGGCATAGGGGGGAGTTGGAGCCCCAGGTGCCAATTCCTGGGGCGCATTATGGGGCCACAGTCACCCTTCACCCAACACGGCCATATAACCCGGAAAACCCACAACACCCTAGTGATTCCAGCTGTGAAAGCCTTCGACGTTACACCTTGGAAATTTCTTATTGCAGAACTGGTGACCTGAGGGGATGGCAGTGCTAAAGGTGCAGAGGTCTGAAAACAGAAGTACAACATACTTCATGTAATAGACAGGATAAAAAACCAATTAAAAATGACGTTTCCATTCTGCCCTGGATATGTTGCCAGCCGTGAAAAAAGGGGGTCATGCAACCAAAGTATCAACAATGCACAATTTGCGTAAAAATTACTTGCAGGTCAAAGACTGGGTGATCCAACAGTTTACTAGTTAGTGATGTGAGCCAGGTCTACTACGGGACTATGGTACAACTCATGCCCCTAAACCAGTGGTGGCGAACCTTTGGCACTCCAGATGTTATGGACTACAATTCCCATCAGCCCTGGCAGGGGCTGATGGGAATTGTAGTCCACTGTATCTGGTATATAAGAGTGCTTCCCTACATTTCGTATACCCGAGAATATAGATACATGTCCAGGTTTTCTCTAAGCTAATCACCAAGTAAGCTGGGTTTTATTTATTCATTTATTTGCTTTAATCTACCACCCACCCCCAAAGGGTTCCGGGCGGCGTACAATACATATTAAAACTTACCATGATAAACCAATTACAAATAACCTAAAGCCAATGTGCAAATTATTAATACCAAATTAATATAAGAAGCAGATGGGCGGGGAATAACGTCAATCTAATTCACTGTCAAGGAGGCTGGCGATGGTGGCATAACAGTGCATCAGGAGTGAATATTTAGTTTCCAGGATCAGACCCTAAAACTAGTAGATTACCCAGTCTTTGGACTGCAAGCCATTTTTTTTGTGCAAACTGTCTATTGTTGATAACGGAGTTGGGAAATACCTGGAGATTTGGGGGTGGAGCCCAAAGTGGGCGTGGTTTGGGGAGGGGAGGCACTTCAGTTGGGCAAATTCCATAGAGATCAGTTGTAATGCCAAAAAGTTCAGTTATAATAGCAGGGAATCTCCAGTCACTGCCTGGAAGTTGACAGCCCTATCCCCGTGGTGGCGAACCTTTGGCACTCCAGATGTTATGGACTGCAATTCCCAGTGGTGGCGAATTGGCCATGCTGGCAGGGGCTGATGGGAATTGTAGTCCATAACATCTGGAGTGCCAAAGGTTCGCCACCACTACCCTATCTCAACTGAACTTCTCTCTCTGTCCATATAACCATTGCTGCAGCTCTGTGAGGTACGTTTAGCAAAGATTTATATCTCTCCCTTTCTCTCCTACAAGGAGACTCAAAGGGCTGCTCACAAACTCCTTTCCCTTCCCGCTCATACCCTAACAAGCACCTCTGCTTAGCAGTGCTTGGGTGGGAGCTGAGAAAACTCCGAAGAACTTCTGCGACTAGCCGATGGGTCACCTTAAGCTGGCATGTGTTGGGGTGCACAAGCTAATCTAGTTCACCAGATAAGCCTCCACAGCTCAAGTGGCAGAGCGGGGAATTAAACCCAGGTCTCCAGATTAGAGCAGCAGTGGCGTAGTGGCTAAGGGCAGTGGCTAAGAGCAGGTGCACTCTGATCTGGAGGAACCGGGTTTGATTCCCAGCTCTGCCGCTTGAGTTGTGGAGGCTTATCTGGGAATTCAGATTAGCCTGGGCACCGTTCCAGCACACCGCCAGCTGGGTGACCTTGGAGAAACTAGTCACAGCCTACTCGAGGAGCTCTCTCAGCCCCACCCACCTCACAGGGGTGTTTGTTGTGAGGGGAGGGGCAAGGAGATCAGTGTCAGCCTTTGGAGTCTCTCCACCAGAGAGAAAGGGGGGATATAAATCCAAACTCTTCTTCTTCTTCAAATCCTTCTAGAATGCACCTGCTCTGAACCACTACACCACTCTGTGGTCCGAGATCCCCAAAAGACTTTCATAGCTGAGAAGCAATTAGAAGAGTTTCATGTCATCTATATAGTAAATGTATATGATTTTATAGGATTGTTTTAAAGTATTTACTACGGTTTTATATGGTTTTATCAAATGTTGGGAACGGCCCAGAGCCTCCCAGGGAAAAGCAGCGAGAAGTCCAATAAATAAATGAGTAAAAGCAGGCGGGACTGCGTGGCCCCAGTCCGACAGTCTTCCTGGCAGCGGCAGAGTTATGGGGCGGAGGGCGGGGGCTCCGTTTATCTGGTTCTAATCTGCAATGCTCGAGTGATTACGTGCAAGTCGCCTCGAGCCAAGAGGAAAGATGAGGTGCAAATATTTTAATTAACAAATAAATAGATTAACTGTAGCTGCATTCTGCACAGGGCAGGGGCAAAGCCTTCCCAGGACAGAAACATGAAACCTCGAGCGCGGCGTTGCCAAAGATTCCCAAGAACACAGCCTGCTACCAGTGCTCCGATGTTCCCATCCGTAGCACTTGGGCTGTGTTCCTTTCAAGATGCAAGATGTCACCTGTTCGTATGCAAAAGCTGCTGTTCTGAAATTTATGGCAGGTTTGGCCCTACAGTTTTGCTTGGGACACCTCCTAAGTCTCCCTAGGAGAGTGTAAAATGTGAGGTTTGAAAAGACGTCTACAGCGGGCATTATTTAAAAAAACAAACACCATCTTTAGCTTTTTTTTTTTTAAACCAAGGCATTGGGGATTAATTCGGAAAGACACACCAGAGAGTTAGAAAACATTTTGCACAGGAGGTTTAAATCGGCTTTTCATTAAATCGTTATATATTGCATACGATGACCTAAATTGACTTAAAAGCTCTTCTGTTTCTCCTCACGGAAGTTCCATGGCTTGCTTGTCTTTTACGGCCCGAGAAGAGAGAGGTATGGCTCCAAGTGCCTTGAGATTCCCTCAGCATCATCAAGCGGGAGGCGTTACCATCAAGCAGCAGTGGTAGGAGGTTAAGAGCTCGTGTAGCTATCTAATCCTGGAGGAACGGGTTTGATTCCCGCTCTGCCATCCTGAGCTGTGGGGAGGCTTATCACAGAATTCAGATTAGCCTGTGCAGCTCCCACCGCGCCAGCTATGGGTGACCTTGGGCTAGTCACAGCTTCTCGGAGCTCTCTCAGCCCCACCAATCTAACCTCACCCAGGGTGTTTGTTGTGAGGGGAAGGGCAAGAGATTGTGAATCAGCCCCTTTTGTGAGTCTCCTGCAGGAGAGGGGCGGGGGGGATATAAATCCAAACTACTCCGCCTCCTCCTCAAGACGAAACTGAGCAGGTGCCCAGAAAAGAGTGCAAAAGGCAAGATTCTTGGATTCCAGGAGGAGCTGAGTGGTAGAAGGTGCTCGGAAATAAAGCGTTCGTCAAACCAACCAGGATCGTATATGGGCTGTAATCCAGAGACCCAACACAGCTGAGTGGAAGCTGTTTCCTTTCCTAAAAGCCTGCTTCAGTACCGAGTGTGCGCTCACGCAACTCCGGATGCTGTTTATTCAGTCAATGTCCATACAAGGGAGCTTCAGTAAGGAGGCAGCAACTTGAGGCCAGAATAAGGAATAGAGCGTTTGACAGAACAGATGCGTCACCCACATGTTCTCCTCTTGGTTTTATCCTCACGGCGACCCCGTGAGTGTGTGGCTGGCCCAAGATCCCCCAGCAAGCTTTCATGGCAAAACCGGGTTTCAAACTGGGTCTCTTAGATCCTAGTCCAGTGATGGCAAACCTTTTCGAGACCGAGTGCCCAAATTGCAACCCAAAACCTACGTATTTATGCTCGCCAAAGATGCCAACCACGGCCGCTTTCACCTGAATACTTGAGGTTTTAGTTTAGAAAAAGCGGTTGGCTCCGAGCGCACGTTACTCGGGAGGTAAGCTTTCAGTGGCATGGCCAGGTTAGCGGCTTCGAATGGGTGAATCATGACCCCAGGAGGGTTTACTCAGAAGCAAGCCCCAGTGCCAGCAACCGAGCTTACTCCCAGGTAAAGAATCGTGCCCAGGCTAGCCTAGATGTGTGTGTGGGGGGGGAGATTTTCTGCCCCCCCCCACATGATGAACTCTGTGCACGTGTGCCCACAGAAAGGGCTCTGAGTGCCACCTCTGGCACCCGTGCCATAGGTTCGCCACCGCTGTCATAGTCCAACATCTAATGATTACACCACACTGGCAGTCTCCATACAAGAGACCTCTGAGAGCCAGCGTGATGTAGTGATTAAAAGCAGGTGGACTCTCATCTGGGGAACTGGGTTTGATTTCCCTGCTCTGCCACTTGAGCAGTGGAGGCTTATCTGGGGAACCAGATTAGCTTGTGCACTCCAACTCATGCCAGCTGGGTGACCTTGGGCTAGTCACAGTTCTTCTGAGCCCTCTCAGCCACGCCCACCTCACAGGGTGTTCGTTGTGAGGGGAGATTGTAAGTGAGTCTCCTTACAGGAGAGAAAGGGGGGGATATAAACCCAAATCCAAACTTCAGTCAAGAGACAGTAACTCAAATGTCAATCAGAATACGGCCCAGAACATTTGACAGCCCAGAACATTTGACAGCCCATGCAGGGAACACTGATATAAATACACGTAGAAGTCACAGGAATCCCTTGTCCCTCATTGTGGGCCTCTCGGAGTCTCTGCTGCACTAGTAAACGTAGAAGCGCCAGACCCAACCACTGTGCACATTTAGCATGACGCATTTGCACAAGGGTTTTTAAAGAGTGCGGCTCAATGCCACCGAAGCCTCGGCCGAAATTCCCCTGCCCAACAGCACTGTGGCACTTACAGAAAGATGCTTGAGTGCTTCATTGAACACGCTCTGAAAAAAATACAACCCAGTCATACAGGAAGCAGGAAGAGGAAGCAAAGACGCCTGGAGGGCAGCCCAGAAGCCATTTCAGGAACGTCCCTCCCCATGAGCAATGGCCGTTTGCAGCAAGTGCCCACTCCACCTGGCGCACACTCTGTTCCTACCAGCAAGTGCCCACTCCACCTGACCCCGTGAAACACACAGACACAGAAAAGGACAGACACACAACTGGCTCTCCAAATGCCCCCCACCCCACCCACCCAGCAAAAACCCAGACGAATTTAAAGATCTCTCCAGATGGACACGCTGGACTCTGAAACCACAAGCCGTGCCAAGCGCTGATAGCCAAGGCAAGCAACGTTCCCTCTTCTGCTAGCCAGCACAAGCTGCAAGCCTTGAGATATAAGATGAGGATATCTGGGGAGAGCTCACAACCCGACCAAGAGCAACTCGGGCGTCAACGTGCAGTTCTGAACGCACAGTCCCGCTCGACTGTGTTGGATGCCTGGCCAGACAGCCTTCCAATTCTCCCAACCTAAAGCACAAAACACACACACACACCAATTCTCATCCAATTCACTAACACGTCAGCTAAAATATTATTAGTAGCTTCATTTATGTGCCACCGTTCTCACTCGGACTCCAGGCAGGTTAAAAATATGACCAGAACTACTAGTCAATCAGCAAACCCATTATTAAAAAATTGGAATCGAACTGCAAACGTTCCTGGGCAGATCACAAGGACGGGAAAGACAGATCTACTCGGTGACGACGAATTTGCTTCTGCACCCCAAACAGAAGGGACAGAGCAAAGACTGCGCCACCCCTTCACTTCTTTGCACAGCAAAACAAAACAACTCCCCGCCCCCTGTTTTCTGGCACCGGCTGCGTCATTTAGGCGAAGGTTCCCGAATCTCTGAAGAGGAAATTCAGCCTGTATTATCTCTCGTGTGTAACTAGGACAGTGGTGGCGAACCTTTGGCACAGGTTCCAGAGGGGGCACTCAGAGCCCTCTCTGTGGGCACGCGCAAACAGAGTGCCCCCCCCCCATATATCTAGGCTAGCTTGGGCTGCTGGGCTCGATTATTAGCATTAGCTAATTGATTATTAGCATTATTAGCATTAAACCTAAGACCTAGTTTTGGGGAAGCAGTGCAGGTAACCCTGTTAAGTGCTGTTAAACCCCACTGATTTTCATGCAAAGAACTAAAGTGTGATGCTTTATCTGGGAGTAAGCTCAGTTGCTGGCAATGGGGCTTGCTTCTGAGTAAACCCTCCTAGGGTTATGATTCACCCATTGGAAGAGTTGCACGGTTGCTTCAAAGCAAAGCCACCGACTACCACCAAGCTTACTCCTGAGTAACACAAGCCCGGAGCCAACCGTTTTTTCTAAACCAAAACCTCAGTATTCAGGTTAAATGGCCGTGTTGGCACTTTGCAATAAATAAGTGGGTTTTGGGTTGCAATTTGGGCACTCGGTCTCGAAAACATTCACCATCGCTGAACTAGGTGAACTGTATAGCTGCTCTGATTGAATGCCAGCTGCGGAGGCAAAGGGCGGAAAATAGGATTGGCCATTTGTGGACCAGGAACTCTGGTTGCCAAAAAGATCAAATATGAGGTCAGTCTTGTGTCTTAAATATGAGGTCAGTCTTGTCTCTTTGCTAAACAGGTCTCCAGCAACTGAACTTGCTCCAACCTCAAAACACGATCTTCCCGGAGACTGCCTAATTGTGCGCGCAACTGTGGGAGGGGAGTTAAAACTCCCTCGATGCCATTGTTAAAAATCTCACAGCCGCACCCCTCATCACATTTGGAAGGAAAGCCCACAGAAATCCGGCAGAATGTTACAGATATCACCGAACTTTAACTATGAGTAACCTTTTCCCTCTTTGTTGTTGGAATATTCCAAATCCAAATCCTTTATTAGGCATAAAACCGGAGTGTGTCATGAGTTCCAAATACAATTAAAAGATCATTATTGCACAACTTGCAGTACACCTAAAATGGTCACCTAACATAAAAAATGTCATCAAAAAAGCACAACAAAGAATGTTCTTTCTGCGCCAACTCAGGAAGCTCAAACTGCCCAAGGAGCTGCTGATACAGTTCTACAGAGGAATCATTGAGTCTGTCATCTGCACCTCTATAACTGTGTGGTTTGGTTCTGCAACCCAACAAGATCGATACAGACTTCAGAGAATAATCAGAACTGCAGAAAAAAGAATTGCTGCTAACCTTATTCTCTTCCATTGAGGACCCTGTATACTGCAATCGGGTCAAAAAAAGGGCGGTGAAAAAATATTTACTGGACCCCCTCTTATCCTTGACATAAACTGTTCCAACTCTTACCCCTTCTTAAACGTCGCTACAGTAGCATCTGCACACCAAGACAATCTAGACATAAGAACAAGTTTTTTCCCTAATGCCATCACCTATAAACAAATAATTTCCTCGATAATGTCAAACTATTTATTATATATTTTATTTAGTATAATTACTTGCAATCTACTTTGGCCTTTTTCTTAAATCATTCCTCATTATGCATCCCATCTCCCCTCCCACTTCTATAGACTGTATGACTATAGCTCCAGTGCTGACATTTCATTTCATTTATTTTATGATTTTTACATTTATATGTTTTATTACTTCATTGATTGTTTCCTGCTTGCTTACTAGACCTATATGACAAATCTCATTAAGGTTGTACCTATATGACTCTGACACAATGTATTTTTCTTTTATGTACACTTCGAGAGCATATGCACTTTGGAGACAAATTCTTTGTGTGTCCAAATCACAGACTTGGCCAATAAAGGATCTGGCCTGCATTCTGATCTCTATCTTCTATATTCTATTCTATTCTATTCTATTCTATTCTATTCTATTCTACACAGAGTAAAAATGTAGCAACAGCTTCAGAGATTTCAGCATTAGAGTTATTTAGAAGCTTAGCCATTTTTATCTTTTTTTTTTGTTAGAATATTATTTAGAGAAAGGCTGGGGGAGCTGGTCTGAACTCTGCCACTCTGTTCAAGAAATGGAGATTGCGTTTCCCGACCCCCAACCCAATGAAAAAGCCAGAGGAGACAGGTTTGAAAGCACAGATCTCCACACTGAGAAAGGACTAGTGTGAAAGACAGGGACAGAGATACAAAACGGCCTGTCCTGCTCTTCTGACTGACAACTAAGTTTACACCTTTCTACCCTCCACCTTTCTACCCTCATCAGAGCCGCCTAAGTGGCTAACCGATCAAAAACATGCATAATAAAAACACATCCTAAAAACCATCAGAACCAAAGACCCGTTAAAACAATGGAAACCAAGCTCAAATGCACACATAAAACATACAAAACAAGCAAGCCAAATCCTTGTACCATTTTATTTTTTAAAAAAATTATAACCCCTGCGGCCTTTACAATTCCTCAAGGAAGAAGCAGAAAAAGCAAAGAGTTTGGATTTCTATATCCCCCCTTTCTCTCCCCGGGTAGGAGACCTCCCAAAGTGGGCTTTACAATCTCCTTGCCCTTCCCCCCTCACAACAAACACCCTGTGAGGTGGGTGGGGCTGAGAGAGCTCCGATAAACTGTGACTAGCCCAAGGTCACCCAGCTGGCGTGTGTGGGAGTGCACAGGCTAATCTGAATTCCCCAGATAAGCCTCCACAGCTCAGGCGGCAGAGCAGGGAATCAAACCCGGTTCCTCCAGATTAGATACACGAGCTGTTGACCTCCTACGCCACTGCTGCTCCTTACAGGCTCTCCACCCTAGCGCTCAAGATGTACCTCACGCCCAAGATCTGTCCAGGGAGTTTTCAGATTTTACTCATGAAACATCTCTGTAGAATAGCCTGTGGCCAACACTCCGTGGACTAGACACCTCAACTCCCTTCAGCGACCACCAAAGCCTTCCTGCGGCACAAGAAGATGCCCGTTATGCAGAAAAGCGTGCGTCTGCTCCTAACTAGCACTCACAACGTGCCGGCCCAAATGGGGTATTCGTAGGACTCTTTGGCCAGCTCGCACTATCGAACAGCCAGCAAGCAAGGGATCCAGCCCAAGACACACAGCAAACTACGGATGCCACCGTTCCCTTTTACAGATGGCAGCGCTGAGCTCTGGGGTAGCAACAGATCCCACTGGAATTCCTCCTTGCTTGGAAAAACAGGGACCACGCCAGGACACAGGTGACCACTGGACTTGAAATATCCACTCCCAATAGCCACGACCCAGGTCAGCTTGGCACACTGGGCATTACCTGAGAAGCTCAGATGCAAAACCTTCGGAGATGCAAAGGGCACTTACCTTGGGCTAGTCACTGAATAAGGGATTCGGGAGCTCTTCTGAGGTTTAAAAGTTAATTAAAATAATTTTTTTTCTGCTTTGCCAGTCTGTCACCCCCTCAAGCCAAGCGGGCTGAATCTTGGAGTCCCCATCAAAGTATGGGGTCCTCCCAGAGAAGTCGTACGTTTGTTCCCTGCCTAGTACTTATGCTGTATAGCTCTGAAAGGAATGTAACACACTCCTATGGCTGGCCTCAAAGAGTTGGCAGAAATTATTCGATGCAAGGCAAGCGGGAGAGAAACAAATAGAAAAACCAGAAACACACCAAGAGGAAGCCCTTGCATGTTTATAATTTGGTTCTAATGTTTTAAGAGAAAGCAGAGTCCAGAACCCCACCTTTAAAACAGAAGATTATGATTTTCTTGCTTGTCAGTTTATTGGGGGGGGGGGGTTAAAAAAACAATTTAAAAAGAAACTCTACCTAATTGCCCCTAGAATGGAAGGAATTATGAAAATACACTAGCACTTCTCGTGAGCTTTATGGACGCACAACAAAAATAAGAGGCCCCGCCCCTGCCGCCAAGCCCAATATTAATTGTTCGTAATTCGGGACATATAAACATGTCACAGGAACATTGATGAACCCCCCTGTGAAATCCCTGCATTTCAAAAATGAGGAACTGAGCGATTCACTATTTCCCTGATTTGTTTTACAGCTTAAGTAGCCAGAGGTTTGTGGGTTCGCAAAGAAGAAGTGGCTGAAATTACAAAAGGGAATGACAGCACCTTCCACATGAAGAGAGAATTAAGAATGAATAAAGGACCATTAGTTACTCTCGAAACCCTAGGGGGACTCGCAGGATTCGGCAGCAGGTTTTGCACAATCAAAAAAGAAGTCCTTCAACATCCAAAATCGACAAAAACTGTTGTCACCAGATAGTGTGATGGCAACTAACATACACTGCTTTTTGAAAAAGCACAGAGCAGTCAGGCTTCTAGAGCTATAAAGTACAGTAGCCAAAACAAATACATACATGTTAAGTCGCATTTTCAGGCAACTTCTAGAGGCCAGGAGTGAACAACAGATTGGTGTCCTCGTGACCCCTACGTGGCAAACATCCCTGAGCTATCTGACTGACATTGTGGCCAAAACTAGACAAATTGACCGGAGGGCTGTAAGCTCTTGCGCAAGCAATACTTGGGGAAAGGGCTTCCCCCCCCCCCCCGCTTTTAAATACAATCATGGTCTGAAATAAATAGAAACAAAGTTAGTGCGGGATGCTGAGTCGATCGCTTCACCCCTTACTAGGAATCTGGCCAAGGACCCAGAAGCAAATCGTGCCCAAATATAAACTCTACACCACAAGAGAAGATTCCGGGTGCAAAGACCCTGCAGCTAACCAGAGCGCATCTTTGGAAAACGGTTTGTTTTTTATCACAACAGCCGGACACCAAAGTCCTGGGATTGGGGCAAGGAGGGCCTCTCCGCCTTGGCAGCTCTTAGGTGCTGTTCTGCAAATGGAAACTGTTTGGTGCCCCCCCCCCCCGGCCTGTTTTGTAATCAACACATGTATCTCCCAAAATGAACAGAAGTGGGGAAATTGACATGGGGATTTGGGGAGGGGGGAATAATAAAGGCATAGGTTTAGAGCAAATTCTGGAGACAGCAGAGTGGGTGGGAAGCAAATTGGAAGTCGCCTTCTCACAGGCAACTAAGCAGGAAGAAAGCTGAAATGGGTGTTGAATTCAGGAATGGGTGATGGCCACTCACCTGGATAGCTTTAAAAGGGGCTTGGACAGATTTATGGAGGAGAAGTCGATCTATGGCTACCAATCTTGATCCTCCTTGATCTGAGATTGCAAATGCCTTAGCAGACCAGGTGCTCGGGAGCAACAGCTGCAGAAGGCCATTGCTTTCACCTCCTGCAGGTGAGCTCCCAAAGGCACCTGGTGGGCCACTGCGAGTAGCAGAGGGCTGGACTAGATGGACTCTGGTCTGATCCAGCTGGCTTGTTCTTATGTTCTTATGACATAGGTGGGGTGGGGTGTGGAACCCAGGCAAATTGTTCATACTGAAAGAGAGCCTTCAATTCCTCTGGAAGAGGGCCAGACTCTCCCAAAACTACCAGGGAAACGCTCTTCTGTATTCAGCCCGATTTAATATCATCCAGTTTCAGAGGCAGCCTCCCAAGACACCTGGTTCGTCTAGAAGTTCTGCAACACTAGAAGTCAAACCCGTCCTGGCTATCCTGGGTGCTGTCAAAGACGCATCTTCTCCTTGGCTTACTAAGAGACGACTTGGCAAAAACCAGCACTAACATTACTGACAACATCATTCTGGCACTGAAGCAGCGCCAAAGGTCTCAGTGGCGCCGAAGGGTGCGCACCGAGAAAGAAGCAAATGCACACCGCACTAATCGAGGCAGATCAAATGCAAAGGGGGGATTCTAGAACCACCAGGAGAAGAGAGATCGGAGTCCAGCAGCACCTGACAGTGTTTTCAGGGCATGAACTCGTGGGGATCAGAGACCCACCTGTCAGGTACCTGGAAAAGAAGTTTCTGGCATCCAGCTCCGTAAAAATGACTGGAGCCCTCACTGGGGGAAGCCTGTGCATAAGCATAAGCATTTTATTGTGATTGTGCACGCACAACGAAATTTACAGCAGCATTCCTCGAGGTACACAATTTCAGACTCATACCCCGTCCTCACTTTCCCCTTCCTCCACCCATCCCTACACAGCCCCAAACACACCAACACGAAGCCATGGAGTTCAGCATCGCCACAGCTCTAGAGTGGAAGCTGTCTCTAAGCCTCTTGGTCCTAGTTTTGATAGAGCTGCATCGTCTGCCGGATGGTAACAGTTCAAAAAGAGAGTGTGCTGGATGAGACGGGTCTCTCGGAATATTTTGGGCTTTCTTTAGGCTTCGGGAATTATAGAGTTCTTCCAAGGAGGGGAGAGGGCAGCCGATAATCCTCTGTGCAGTAGTGATCACCCTTCCTATCTGCCACTGTGCAACTGGAGAACCATACACAGATGCAGTAGGTTCAGACACTCTCTATAGTAGGTTAAGACACTCACCATTTTCATCAGCTTCTGAAAGGACGTAGAACTGTACTCAGCTAACACAACACCTGGCTACTCTTCACAACCCGGGGGCCGAGTCCCGAGCGTCTCACAAAACGGTTCACCAACTTTTCCAAGCACAGCTTCACTTCCATTCTCACCAAGCTGAGCAGAATTCTGTTTCAAGAAAATCTGGCCAATTATGGCAAAAAAGGTAAAAGCAGAGAGGGACGCAGGGGTTCGACCAGCAGGCAAAAGAACTAGGTAACCCCAAGAAAACAGGAATTTTAAGGGGAAGAAGCCATTTCTACAGGGAGCTGCCTCGTCCCCAGACAAAAAGGTCTCAACCAATTCAAGACAGGCAGACACTCTGGCCCAAAGAAAGCATTTTGAAGAAATAAACATTTCCAGATTTATCAACACAGAAGCCTAGAGCCACGCAGCCGCCTCCCCAACTACAGACATCCTGGCCTGGCCAAAAAGCAGGGACATTTCAGCCTTCCACCCTTTTGTCGTTGGGATTTTTAAAAAATTATTTGGGGCATGTCCAAAGAAGCCATTTCAAACTATTTGGGGGAGGGGATGAAAAAGACTATGAAGTCCCAGCCTCACCCCCACCCCCTCTCCTTATGAGGCAGAGCAATGCCTCAGGATTGGGGCCCACTGGACACAGCGATTTGCAGAACCACACGCACAGGGAAATTCTTCTGGGGTCCCATTGCTAAAAGCCCTGGGTTTTTAAACATGCCTACAAAGAGGAATGCAGCTGTCACTGACTTCAGGAGATGTTGGGAAGGTGGAAAAATTATAAATCCTGTAATGGTATTACATTTTAAAATCCTTCTTTTTAAAAAAACAACAACACCCATTTGCGATAGGAATATATTGGGGGTTTTTTGCTGAACAAAAGCAATACAATCAAAAGGTTCATCTTTTTATGGTTCTTACCTCCCCCTTCCTGGCTGGGTTCCTGTTCTTAAATGTGGGAAAGGCAAGCATGTTTTTAGTTTTTCTCTCTCTCTAGAATTTCTTCTGGGGACGATTTAAAAGCAAAAAGGACCCCTGCAGTGAGAGAATGCGGTGGCAAAATAACAAATCAGGTTAAAGTCAAAGCAAACGACTGGAATTGGGTATCAAAGCAAAAAGCAAAGAATGCTGTTAAAAACACTTATTTTGTTCAGGAAAAGTATTTTTTCCTAGTAGGCTAATGGGATAAAAAGTACGTGTGTGTCCCCCCAAGCATAAACAAGATTACTCTTCCTCCCCCAAATTAAAAAAGAAAATCAAACTGTGCAATACTCGATAAGCAACACAATTTGTATAATATTTTGTATTGCAAGCCTATAAAACATACATTAGTGTACAATTAAAAAAATTAGAAATATATAATATCCCACCATTAAAACTCCAGGTTCCAACACTGTCAGCATTCCAAATTGGCGTGGGCGATTTAATTGTACAATGAAAGCATTTCCCAAAACCACCTTCCCCCTCACATCAATACAATTCCCTCTCCCTTTCCACCCCCAAGTTCTGAAAGCCACAGAAGGTATATTAGAAAAACTGTATTTGTCTAAAAGGTAAACACTACATTGCAAAGAACAAGCGAAAGAAAAAGGAAATCGAACGGTTAAAATTGAAATGAGATACAGTCACAGGAAGGGATACTTATTTTGGTCACTACATCAATGAAACCATTTTTAAAACTGAGAGTCTCTGAAATGGATCTATCCCCTGCCAACACCAAGTGAAAACAGCCCTGCAAATTCTCGGATTGACACATTTGCAACTTTCAGTAAGAAAACACGTTTGAGTTTATTTTATTTTATTTTTTTTGCACTAAAAAGTGAAGGAATTAGGAAAGGGGCATTAATTTCTGTTGATCTAACCCCAGACAATCAAGCAACAGATTAGAAATGTGCAAAAAAAATATATTTCAAATTGCTTGGGAAAAGAAATGAACTAGAAAGTCCAGACAAAAGATGATCTGTCTAAAGAGATTTATTTTTGTTTTGTAGCAAATGAAAGCTTAAAAGAAGTCTTTTGTTGATGCCTGAACATAAAAGAGAAACAATTCATGACAAACAAAAAAAATATATCTATATATATATAAATATTAAGTTGGTTTGAGGTTGCATGGCTCAACAGCAGGATGTGAAAATAAAAATTAAAAAAATCAAGCACTGTATCGAAGCTCTAGATTAAATCAGTTTTCTCCGGATGCAACCGTGTTAAAAACACAGAAAATTGAAAAGGTCATTTAAAATGCCTCTGCACCTAAAAATGCACCGATTTCCAAAAATTTCACAAATTGTGCTGGGTTTTTTTTTTTAAGAAACACCCCTATGTGTTAATATCCTTATCCCTTTAAGAATTTTATAAATAAACAGCTGTTCGACAAAACCCCAGCTCTACAATATTTAAGTCTTCACCCAACGCATACATCGCAAGGTTATTCTCTTCTTCTTCTTCTTCTTTTTGCAATAAATAAAATGTGCATTTTATAAATCATGGTTCGAACCATACTTTGCTTCCTTGGAATTTAATAAATAATTCTGGTGCATAGTATCAGTAATATCATTATATAGCAGCCAACGGATCGCAGTTCATATATTACTCTATTGCCTTTTTCAAATTGTCTTCAAGAGAGCGTGTTCTTTTTTCCCCTCCCGATATTTTTTTTTTCAAACAGCATAGATAATTTTTTTAAATCTCTATAAAACAAAACAGCATTATTTAAATCCAATTGATTACTGTATATAGTGCATTCGGCTTTGTCAACATCGTTAAATTAATTCGTATATTATTTGCATGCCATTACATACAAACTTTCGCTTAAGACTCGTGTTTGATTTCCCTCCCCCCCCCCAAAAAAAGTTTCTTTTCCTCCTTTTAAAGTCTCCAAGCAAATGAAGGAAATAGAAAGAAGGGGGCGGAGGGGGGGGGGAGAGAGAGGAAACTATCGCGTATTTATGTACAGTGTAGACACCTTCAATAAAGTCGTCTGGCTCAGGAAGAAACAATTCAGGACGAGGGGAAGGAGGGAGTCAAGGCGAGCCCCCCCCCCCCGCCTCTTGGAAACCGAAGGGTGGGCTCAGGGGGGCGCCTCGTGCCGCCTGCAGAGAAGGAAAGCGACGGGCGCGCCTCCGACGGTTCGCGCCCCGACGGCGCTGCGCGCTAAGACGCACCCAAAACTTCGCAGGGAACTCCAAAGAGGAACTTCGGGGAAATCTAGGTCCAAAAAGGAGTCCTATCTAAAGGGGGGCGGGGCGGGGGTGATTTTGGGGAGGGGGGAGATAGGAGAAACAACCTGGCTCATGCTCTTGTTGTAGGTCTTCATCTGGTCTAGTAGAAAAGAGACAGAGACAGAGACAAAGAGAGAGAGAGAGAGAGATTACTGAAATCCCATACATGTCCGGCATGCAGGAATGCGTCCCGGCTCGGCGGCGGAGCTGTCCCCCCCCCCCCCGAAGGAGCGTCCCGGGGCCGGGGCTGTCCTTGGTCGGTGCTCCAGGGCCGCCGCCCCGACGGGGCCGGAGAAGGAGAGCGTCTCTGGGCGGCTCCGGGGAGGGAGGGGGGGGCTCTTGTCCGGCTGCGGCGAGGGTGGCCCTCCGACGGGGCGCACAGCGGCAGGGGTCTGTCCGGCGGCGGTAGGGGTCTGTCCGGCGGCGGCGGCAGGGGCTTCGGGGCCCGCGGGGGGTCCTCTCTCTCCCGCCCCCCCCAGATCGCCGGCCGGCTGCCGCGCACGTCCAAAGGCGGGCGTCGGGCGGGGGGGGCTCACATGAAGAAGTCGGCGGCGCTGGGGGCCGCCTTGGGGGGGTTGGGGGCGGCGGCGTGGGGCGGCGAGGGCTCGCGGAAGGCGCGGGCGGCCAGCTTCTCGTACTTCTCCTTGTAGAGGTCGCGCTCCTTGGCCAGGCGGCCCACCTCCGCCTTGAGCGCCTCCACCTGGCCCTGCAGCTGGCCCTTCTCGGCCTCCAGCACGTGCCGCTGCTGCACCCGCTTGTAGCGGCAGGACTGCGCGTAGCCGCGGTTCTTGAGCGTGCGGCGCTTCTGCTTGAGGCGGATCACCTCCTCCTTGCTGAAGCCGCGCAGCTGCCGGTTGAGCTCGCGCACCGACATGGACACCAGCTGGTCGTCGGAGAAGCGCTCCTCCAGGCGCAGGTGGTGGTGGTGGTGGCCGGCGTGGTGGTGGTGGCCGTGGCCGTGGTGGTGGTGGTGGTGGCCGGCCGTCGGGGCCAGCTCGTCGGGCGGGAAGGGCGCGCCGCGGAAGCCGTCGTAAGCGGCGGCGGCGGCGGCGGCGGCCTGGTGGTGGTGGTGGTGCGGGTGGTGGTGCGGGTGGTGGTGCGGGGCGCCGATGAGCGCCTCGACGGCGTCCTCCGGGGTGAGGTTGAGCGCCTCCGGGTTGAGCGGGTGCGGGTAGCCGGACATCCAGTAGAGGTCCTCCAGCTGCGCCTTGCCGGCCGCGGCCCCCGGGTTGCCGGCCAGCGGGGGGCCCAGGCCGGCCGGGTGGGCCCCCCCGGGGCTGGGCGCGCAGAAGCTGGGCGAGGAGGGCACGGACGAGCAGGGCGTGCTGAGCGGCGTGGAGGAGAGCGAGCCCGGCGGCGGCAGGCGGTGGCAGAAGCGCTCGGCCTCGGCCGGCTCCTTCTTCACCTCGAACTTCATCAGGTCGAAGTCGTTGACGTACTCGATGGCCAGCGGGCTGGTGGGCAGGTCGGCCGCGCTCAGCGCCAGCTCCGAGGCCATCTCACCGCATAGGGCGCGCCCTCGACGGCTCCGGCGGCCCGCGGGAGAGGCGGCGCCCCCCGGCCCGGGGGTGGAGGGGCGCGCAGGCGAGGAAGAGGAGCGGGGAAGAGGGGGGAGGGCGCGGGGCACTCAGGCCGCAGGGTCCCGCCGGAGGGGGCGCGGGGCTGAGCTGGCCGGCCGGCGCCCCCCTCCAGCCGCTCCCACCGCCCCGGCCCCGCTGCTGCTGCTGCTGCTGCAAAGTCCCCGCTGGGCGCACCGACGGCGCGGCGGCCCCCGCCTCTCTCCAGCAAAAGCAGGACACCCCCCGCCTGGCAGCAGCGGCCCCCCCCCCGTCGCAGCAGCAGCACCAGCCGCCGCCGCCGCCGCCGCCTCCGCCTCCCCTCCGGCCGGTGCGTGAGTGGAGCGCTGAATGGCGCCGGCTGCTCTTTATAGGGAGCGCCGCCAGGCCCCGCCCGCCGAGGAGGGGGGGCCGCCGCCTGCCCGCCTATTACCAGCCCGGGCTGCCGGCGGGGGCCATTTGCCTATCCCTATAGCAACCCCCGCCGGGCCCAGCTGTCACTCTCGGCCGCCAACAGCTGGAAGCCGCCGGGCTCGGGGGGTGGGGGGGGGAGTCAGCGGGGCGCGCCCTCTGGTGGCCGCGCGAAGGGAGCGCCCCCCCGGGCGTCGAGGGGGGCCGCCGGAGCGTCTCTGTTTGCGCGCCCCTCCGAAAGGGTCACGCGCCGGCCAGCCGGCCCGGGCCCCCGCAGGGTCTGCTTAAGCCAGGCCAACACTTAAGCCGTCGCCCCTTTCTCTTTTCCAGCCCTTCCCCGCTTTCATTCTAAGAGGTGCGGGCGGGGGGGGGGGGGGGTCTTGAGGATTAGAACCGGCGGAGGCGGAGCTCGCCCGAGGCTAGAAGGAAAGTTTAAGAAAGAAGGGGGGCGGTGCGGACGGGAAGCAGCAGAAGAAGAAGAGTTTGGATTTATATCCCCCCCCTTTCTCTCCTGTAGGAGACTCCAAGGGGCTGACAATCTCCTTGCCCTTCCCCCCTCACAACAAACACCCTGGGAGGTGGGCGGGGCTGAGAGAGCTCCGAGAAGCTGTGACTAGCCCAAGGTCCCCCAGCTGGCATGTGTGGGAGTGCACAGGCTAATCTGAGTTCCCCAGATGAGCCTCCATAGCTCAGGCGGCAGAGCTGGGAATCAAACCCGGTTCCTCCAGATTAGATACACGAGCTCTTAACCTCCTATGCCACTGCTGCTCCTTTCTCACGAGGAAGCCCAAATGACCCTTCCCTCACCTTTGGGATGCTCAGAGGCTAGGGTTAGTGTGTTGTGGGTTTTCCGGGTTGTATGGCCGTGTTCCAGTAGCATTTTCTCCTGATGGTTTGCCCGCATTTGTGACTGGCATCTTCAGAGGTTGAAGACGCCAGCCTCAGATGCAGGCGAAATCAAACGTCAGGAGAAAATGCTGCTGGAACGCGGCCATACAGCCCGGAAAACCCACAACGTCCTAGTGATTCCGGCTGTGAAAGCCTTTGACAGTACATTGCTTGGTTCCCCCCCCCCCCCCCCCCCCAATAAAAGTTATCCCTGTCTGGACACACAATTAAAAGCCAGGAGAACCGTCAGAAGTGAACAAAAGGAATTTCCCATAAAAACCTGTCACAAAGATTAAAAACAAGGGCATAAAATGCCCATTTAAGATCAACTCCCAGCCCCGAAAGCCCTGCAAAAGGAGACAGTTTTCGAAGTCCTCTAGAAAGTTTTAGAAAGTCCCCGGCTGCTTTATCTGCTGATTCCTCCGACAATCGGTTTCAAAAGACAGAGGCCAACGCTGAGAAGGCCTGCGCTCCTGTCTGGCCGTTGACCTCAGCAAATGGAAGGCGGGGTCTGTTGGACACTCCTGAGTTGACCCATGGTGTTGTATGGAGAGAGTGGGACCCTTAGGTGGCCTCCTGAACACAAACGGGTATGAAGGACCACCAGCCCCTTCAAACCTGCAGCCTTCAGGCTAATCTCAACATTGGCCGACTGTGCGTATGCCCGTGGTGGCGAACCTTTGGCACTCCAGATGTTATGGACTACAATTCCACGCCCCTCCTCTCAGCAGCAGCGCGCAGTTGTAATTGTAGGTGGCCAAAGGCTGATGGGAATTGTAGTCCATAACATCTGGAGTGCCAAAGGTTCGCCACCACGGGCGTATGCCATCCAACATCAGCTGAAAGGCAGGTGGGCAGTGGTGGGATCCAAAAATTTTAGTAACGGGTTCCCAGGGTGGTGGGATTCAAACTGTGGCATAGCACCAATGGGGCGGGGCGGGGCAGTGCACAACGGGGGTGTGGCCAGGCATTCCGGGGGCGAGGCATTCCTGGGTGGGGCTGTGGCAAGGACAGAGCCGCTGCGCCGGTCCTTGGGCAGGAAACGAATGCACACAGGTGCAGGCTGCCACGCCCGCCGGTGCACCTCCTGCTAGACTGCTTCAAGTTCTGCGTGCTACTGCTGAGAGGAGGGGCGTAACCAAAGCAAAAACCATGTGGCAAAATCACCCATTAGTAACCCCCTCTCGGCACACACAAATAATTAGTAACCTACTCTCAGGAACCTGTGAGAACCTGCTGGACTCTGCAGGTGGGCCCATTTGCACAAATCGGATCTTCCAAGGTGTCCGAGGGCAGCCCCAGAAGGAGCATATTATAGTGGCCCATCCTGGATCTTAAAAGGGCGATAGAGCAGTGTAATCAGGTCTAGAATCTAGAAAAAAAGACAACCTACAGACTCGATTTTGGCTACAAAATCGCGCCAGCCACCAGGCACTTGCCAATTCTTCCTCCTTTATCTTTAATTGTATGTTCCTGCATGGCAGGGGGTTGGGCTGGATGGCCCTTGGGGGTCTCTTCCAACTCTATGATTCCATGATTCTATCTCCCTCCTGCTCCTAACAGTTGGGAGCAGCTTGGCACTGACTAAAAAGCACTCTGCACGTGCCCAAAGACACACTGATTTTTGCAGCTAGATTTAAATCGGGTAGCACCCACAAGATTGTGGGGGGGGGGGGGTAGGAGCTTTCAAGAGTCAAATGAGATACCCTGAAAATCTGGTGGGGCTGAATGAGGTTGCTTTACTCCAATCTAGCCGTTGTCCTGCGAAGCAACACCATTGCGTTCCAGATTGCGTTCTTATAGCTTCACCTGGTCAGAGGCTTAGTCCTGGCTCTGCCCACCCGAAGGGCCAGGGCTCCGGCTGCGTGAGCTACTTCCCTGGCAGCCTTCTCTTTTGCCAGTCGCAAACCTCTCCTCCCACCCCCCACCCCGCCCCAGTGGTGAGATCCAAAAATTTTAGTAACAGGTTCCCCTGGTGGTGGGATTCAAACTGTGGCGTAGCGCCAATGGGGCTGGGCGGGGCACGACGGGGGCGTGGCTGGGCATTCCGGGGGCGGGGCATTCCTTGGGCGGGTAAACGAATGCACGCAGGCGCAGGCTGCCACGCACGCTGGTGCACCTCCTGCTAGACTACTTCAAGTTCTGCCCGCTACTGCTGAGAGGAGGGGCGCAGCTAAGGCAAAAATCCTGTGGCAAAATCACCCATTAGTCACCCCTTCTCGGCACACACAAATAATTAGGAACCTACTCTCGGGAACCTGTGAGAACCTGCTGGATCCCACCTCTGCTCCCCCCATGTGCGCACGCCATGAACATGGATATATAGTTGAAATATACAGATTTAACTCCAGCTCCAGAGCCGGCACAAAGAGGCGCAACCACAAAGCCGTTCCAAACAAAGGCCATTTTCTTCCCTGTCATAATTCAAACAGCCGCACAAACATGCACATGCTTTGGCTGCTGTGAGTTTCCAGGGTGTGTGGCTGTGGTCTGGTAGTTTCGACACCTAACTTTTCACCCGCAACAATGGCTGACATCGTCAAAGGCACGTTTAGTTATTGTGTTAATTTTGTACGCCGCCCGTCTCCTTGCGGACTCAGACAGGGTAAGATGTGTTTCTGCACAAGCACAGACGTTTTTGTCCCAATAATACAAGCCCTGCTGGATCAGACCAGTGAGGGGCCACCTAGTCCAGCATCCTGCCTCACACAGCGGCCAACCAGTTCCTCTGGAGGTCCAATAAACAGGGCATGGAGGCCGAGGCCTTTCACTGATATTTCCTCCTGGCAGTGGGATACAAAGGTTGACTTCCCCTGATCATGGAGGTGCCCTTAATTCCCACTGCTAGCAGCCGCTGATAGATCTCTTCTCCAGAATCTATCCCGGTGGCCATCACTACCTCCTGTGGTTGCAAATTCCACATTTTAATCACTGAGAGCCAGCGTGGCGTAGTGGTTAAGAGCAGGAGCACTCTAATCTGGAGACCCGGGTTTGATTCCCTGCTCTGTCACTTGAGCTGTGGAAGCTTACCTGGCGAACCAGATTAGCTTGTGCACTCCAACACATGCCAGCTGGGTGACCTTGGGCTAGTCACAGTTCTTTGGAGGTCTTTCAGCCCTACCCACCTCACAGGGTGTTTGTTGTGAGGGGGGAGAGGGAAAGGAGATTGTAAGCCCCTTTGAGTCTTCTTACAGGAGAGAAAGGGGGGATATAAACCCAACCTCTTCTCTTCTATATAAAATAAATCTTTCTTTTTGTCCATCCTGAATTTGCTGTCCATCTGTTCCCTCCGTTGCCCCCAAGTTCTACTCTTTTGGAAGGGGGGCATAAAGTTCTCTTCATGCATGGATATGGGCACAGCAAGGGGGTAAGGGTTCCATCCCTCCTCTCACGTCAGAGCCCCTGGCTGAAGACGGAAGAGCACTTGTTTACCAGACAGGAGGCCTCCAGTTCTGCCCCCAGCATCTCCAGGCAAAAGGGCTCTAGCCCTGCGGGGACTCCCAGAAAAACAAGGCTCTCAGCCAAGAGCCCTTGGGTAGGTGCCCAAGGGCTGGTGCCTCTGGCCCTGCCTGGGCTCTGAGCACCTTCGGTCAGATGGAGTCCAGCTGCCGCCAGCAAAATATTCCCCCCAGAGGTGGGATCCAGCAGGTTCTCACAGGTTCCCGAGAGGAGGTTACCAATTATTTGTGTGTGCCGAGAGGGGGTGACAAATGGGTGATTTTGCCACGTGGTTTTTGCCTTAGTGACGCCCCTCCTCTCAGCAGTAACGCGCAGAACTTGAAGCAGTCTAGCAGGAGGTGCACCGGCGTGCGTGGCAGCCTGCGCCTGCGTGCATTCGTTTCCCACCCAAGGACCGGCGCAGCGGCTATGTCCTTGCCACAGCCCCGCCTAGGAATGCCCCACGCCCCCGTCGTGCCCTGCCCAGCCCCATTGGCGCTACGCCACTGTTTGAATCCCACCACCATGGGAACCTGTTACTAAAATGTTTGGATCCCACCACTGATTCCCCCCCCTCCCCCCCCCCCCCCCCCGCCAGGACAGGCTCTGCTGCAGAGAGCTCTCCCCACGGGGAATTCTGCGCCACGCTGCTCATTTCCCCACTTTCCACAGGTCCGGCCCAGAACAGGCCTTGGAAGGACCATCCAGGCAGGCTTAGGAAGAAACTGCCCCTGTTCCAAGTTGCCCAGTGTGAAATCAAAGGTAGATATGGGCTATTCTTTCCTCCTCTGTCAGCATGCCGGAAGTCGGGGTCCTCCAAGGAAATGGATCGGCAGCACAGACCAGAAGGCCGAAGCCAGACCAACGTCTGGCAATGCAGCCTAAGGCTGCAGAATTCATCGCCACAGGATATCAGAGCTGGATTTTTATCCCCCCCCCCCCCTTTCTCTCCTGTAAGGAACTCAAAGGGGCTGACAATCTCCTTGCCCTTCCCGCCCCTTACAACAAACCCCCTGTGAGGTGGGTGGGGCCGAGAAAGCTCCCAAGAACTGTGAGTAGCCCAACATCACCCAGCTGGCATGCGTTGGAGTGCACAAGCAAATCCAGTTCACCAGATAAGCCTCCACAGCTCAAGTGGCAGAGCGGGGACTCAAACCCCGGTTCTCCAGATTAGAGTGCACCTGCCCTTAGCCACTATACCACGCCGGCTCTAACACATAGGTGTCAAACTCGCGGCCCTCCAGATGTTATGGACGACAGTTCCCATCAACCCCTGCCAGCATGATGCTGGCAGGGGATGATGGGAACTGTAGTCCATAACATCTGGAGGGCCACGAGTTTGACACCTGTGCTCTAACACCACCTGTGATAGCTAGGGACACTGCCTCCAAAGTCAAAGGCAGTCTAGCTTTGATTTTTCCCTGGGCAAGGGAATTGTTCTCTTCCTCGTGCCTGGCTTGTGTTCAACGCAGGGAAATCTGGTTGGGCATGAAGAGGGAGCAGCATGACGCATGGACTTCTGGCGCGACCCAGCACGGTGCCGCTGACATTTTTAGGCACTTACCTTCCAGCTGCTTCTCACGGTCGTTGTCGCAACCTTCTGGAACTGGCACACGGGCCTAGTTGCCCCTCCGAACAGCTGGGGAAACCTGCGGCAAACCACACCTCCCCTCGACTGTGTGGTGCCGCTGCGCACGCTTTTACCGCTGGAAATCAAAGAGCTTCCAGCTCAGACGGGCTCGGCTCCGCACGGTTTCTTGCTGGCTCAGCAGAGGCAGAAATTCCAGGTTGGCTTCATTTAGCAGCTACAAATGGAAGACTGAGCGGCAAGCGATTGTGTGTGGGACACACACACACACACACACACTCTAAGGGATGCTGCCTCCGCTCACACACACACCCCTCAATCCCCTATAATCACACATCGAGAAAGGAAACCAGGGAGGATGTTTTAAAACAAAACTGCATTTATTTACAATGTTGATGTGTTTCCTTGTAATCTAGATGGTGTGCTAGGTTGCTTCCTCTGACTTATAAAAAAAGGTCCAGAAGGAACATTTTTGAATTGTGGTGACGCAGCAAAGAATCAGAACTAGACAACTTTGTCCTTGACACATTGAAATAGTGTTTATTCGAATTATAATCAAACTATCACAGCAAAAGACACTAAATGGGCTCTCAAATATTCATCAAAGGCATTCACAACCAAATTCGATGGTTGGAGAGGAAGTCACTATAATACTGTATGTCCGTCATTCTTAAAAGCTCTTTTTTCATTTCTTGAATACTGTCTTTTACTACCCCTTTTCCCCTTTTTCTTTTGTTCTTCTCCTCTCTGTCCATTTCTCTTTCCTTTCTATGTGTCTTAACCTATTATTATTATCAGCTTTTTATTAGCTTATTATCAGGGTGTCTGTTGGGGGGGGGGGAAGGGCAAGGAGATTGTAAGCCCCTTTGAGTCTCCTACAGGGGAGAAAGGGGGGATATAAATCCAAACAACTCCTCCTCCTCCTCCTCCTCCTTCTTCTTCTTCTCAGCCCCACCCACCTCACAGGGTGTTTGTTGATTTATGGCTACCAATCTTGATCCTCTTTGATCTGAGGTTGCCTTATTATTATTTATTATTATTATTTATTTGATTTGGTAAACTTAGCAGACCAGGTGCTCAGGAGCAGCAGCAGCAGAAGGCCATTGCTTTCACCTCCTGCCTGTGAGCTCCCAAAGGCACCTGGTGGGCCACTGCGAGTAGCAGAGAGCTGGACTAGATGGACTCTGGTCTGATCCAGCTGGCTTGTTGTTATGTTCTTATGTTGTGGAGGGGGGGAGGGAAAGGAGATTTTAAGCCCCTTTGAGTCTCCTATAGGAGAGAAAGGGGGGATATAGATCCAAACTCTTCTTCTTTTTTGTTTTTGTTTTGTCGGAAACATATTGTAATACACTCTTTTCGATATTTTAACCTTGTTATCTAATAAACTCATTAAATAATTTTAAAAAGAAATTCACAACATGATAAAACATAAAGTCTTATGTAGCACTTTTTGACCCAAACGTGTTTTGGCCCATTGGCCTTCCATAGTGGTCAAAATTCATATTTCAATCTGACAGAATGTTGCAATATGGACAAAAAGTGCCTTATAAATGTCTGGATAAGTATTGAAAAGTTTAGCACCATTTGAACCCAGGGCTTCAATATAAACACATTTGAATTTCTGCTATATACCGGTTTCCATTTTTAAAGGCCTGATTTATATATTTATAAATCTATATATTTATATATGTATAAGTCTACCCCACCCATCTGGGGTAGAAATTGCGATTTTAAATTTTGGTTTTCATGGTTTTGATGTGTTTTATCCAACATATTATATCTGTGCTGTGAGCCACCTTGAACTCTGGAAAGAAGAAAGACGGCTAAACAAAGAAATAAAATAAATGAATAAATTGGAGGAAGGCAGGGTTTTGAAAGTGATGGATTTCTGTCTATGTTGGCAAACTCTTCAGTCAAAAAGGGGGGGAAACGCTACACTTGAATACCCAAGCAAAATCACATTTAGCCGCCGTATGATCTGAGAGCTACCTGTCCCCATTGTCGGACATTATAAAGGGCGCCCAGTTGGGACCCATGAAGGTTCACTCGTCTGTGCAGCTGCATCTGTTTGGTAGTGAAGCTCATCCAAACCCGGGAGCTGAAGGTGGTCATGGCAGAAGCAGCCTCATCTTCTGTACCTGTGGGGTGCAGGTATCTCTGCAGCTGAGCCATGCTTCTCTTGCCAGTGTGGTGGTGTGGTTAAGATAAGGTGACCAGACGTCCCGCTTTTGGTGGGACAGTCCCGCCTTAAACCAATTTGTCCCGCGTCCCGCAGGTTTTTTGAACGTCCCAATTTTTGGAAGGCTGTCGCACTGCCTTCTGGGGCACTCCCCTTTTCCTGCCCTGTCACAGGGTGGGAAACGGGAGCGCCCCAGAGGCAGTGCGCTCCTGTGGCTGCGTGCCCGCATGCGTGCGTGCGGCCGCCTACCTGGGTCCCAGTTTACAAAGGTGACAATCTGGTCACCTTAGGTTAAGAGCAAGTGGATACTAATCTGGAGAACCGGGTTCGATTCCCCGCTCCTCCACCTGAGCGGCGGAGGCTTATCTGGTAAACCAGATGTGTTTCCGCACTCCTACATTCCTGCTGGGTGACCTTGGGCTGGTCACAGTTCTTTGGAACTCTCTCAGCCCCACCTGCCTCACCAGGTGTCTGTTGTGGGGAGAGGAAAGGAAAGGAGCTTGTAAGCCACCTTGAGTCTCCTTACAGGAGAGAAAGGCGGGATATAAATCCAAGCTCTTCTCTTCTTCTAGTCTCTTCTCTGCTCGGTTCTGGATGACACTTCTCCGGCACGTCCCAGCCGGCTCTCAAAAGAGCTCAAACTGCTTTAGAATTCTTATCTCACTAACTCTCTGTTTCAGGGCCTCATTTCCAATTCTGATCTCATGATTTTCTGCTTTTTTAGCCTGCATTTTGTCTCATAAGCCTCTTTTCGTTATTTGTCTGCAAAGACAGAGTTGGCTCAAGATGCTGGGCTGCCCCCCCCCCCATCCCAAGGGCATCATGGCACATAGTTGTACTCAGTGGTGGGATCCAAACATTTTAGTAACAGGTTCCCATGGTGGTGGGATTCAAACTGTGGCGTAGCGCCAATGGGGCTGGGCGGGGCACGACGGGGGCGTGGCCAGGCATTCCAGGGGCGGGGCATTCCTGGGCGGGGCTGTGGCAAGGATGCAGCCGCTGCGTCGGTCCTTGGGCGGGAAACAAATGCACGCAGGCGCAGGCTGCCACGCCCGTCGGTGCACCTCCTGCTAGACTGCTTCAAGTTCTGCGCGCTACTGCTGAGAGGAGGGGCATCACTAAGGCAAAAATCACGTGGCAAAATCACCAATGAGTAACCCCCTCTCGGCACACGCAAATCATTAGTAACCTACTCTCGGGAACCTGTGAGAACCTGCTGGATCCCACCTCTGTTTGTACTGCAGAAAAACCTAAGGGGCAGTGTAAGGAATTCCATAGAAGCAGAAATAAAAGGCTTTTGGGGTGTAAAAGTCCGTTTATTAAGACATCTTAGAAAGCTCACATACACGTAGTGGCAGGAATGACACTTCCCGCCAGAAGCACAGGTTATAACACCATTCACCCCATCCCCCCTTCCTGCTTCCCATGGGAACGGAGTCCTCATCTCCCGCGCAGAGATAAGGTCTCCGCCGAAGAAGCTGGCCCATCGCCCGGGCTGTGGAATGCACTCAAGGTTACTTCACCATCAACACCATTGAATCCTTTACACTCTGCCTCCCTTAAAGAAGACCCCTCCCCCCCAGGTTTATGCGGAAAGGCGCGGTGGAAAGCAGAAATAAGGGTGGGGGCTTCAATATTTTCGAATAAACCCATTGATTATACCCAGAGGAATATCCCAAATCTAGAGACTAAATATTGCAAGCGCTTGGAATTAAAGCGAGTCCAGAATAAAGCGCCAATTTCAGAGTGCTTGTGACCATCAATAATAGTCGGTGGGGGCCTCTCCGTGGTCGTGCCAGGCATCGGAAGCGGGAGCCTCCTTGAGCAAGCTGGAATGGAAGACAGGATGAATGTTACTAAGAGAGTTAGGCAAATCTAAGCGGGCAGTGACATCATTAATCACTTTAGTAATCTGAAAAGGTCCCACAAATCTTTTGCCAAGTTTGGAATATTTATGCACGTCTCTGAGATTTTTTGTAGATAAATACACCCAAGAGCCCACACGCAGAGGAAAATCCGAAGCGGTGTTTATCCGCTTGCAGCTTTGGGAGTCTTCGCTTGTTGTAAGGCGGTCTGGACCGTTTTCCATCCCTCGGCTAGGGATGAAATCCACTGTTGAAACTCTGGGGGTCCAAAGCTGCCGCTGTGGTAGTTGTGGCAACGCAGCGGAAGGACGACCAGACACAATTTCAAAGGGGGTTTTCTTTGTACTACTATGAACTGCATTGTTGTAGGCATTCTGCAAACGGAATAAGCTCGCACCAATTGTCTTGGTGGTAGTTGGTGTAACAACGTAAATACCGCTCTAGGCTGCTGTTCGCTCTCTCCCCCTCGCCGTCACTCTGACCGTCGGCGGCGGGGGCGGCGGCCGGGGCGGCCCCCAACAACCCCAAAAACGCTTTCCAGAACTTTGAGATGAATTGGGGGTCCGCGGTCGGAGACCACCTTAATGGGGGCGGAATGGAGACGGTAAATATGTTGAATGAACAGCCGTGCCAACTTAGGAGCGGAGGGGATGGAAGCACATGGAATAAAATGGGCTTGTTTAGAAAATAAGTCTACCACCACCCACAAAACCGTGTTGCCATGACTTTCGGGCAAATCTGTAATAAAATCCATGGAGATGACTTCCCAAGGGCGGGAGGCCACCGGGAGAGGTTGCAACAGCCCATGGGGCTTTCCCGGGATGGTTTTGGCTTCTGCACAAACTGAGCAGCCCTTAATGTATGCCTCAATGTCTTTGCGCATTGCGCGCCACCAGAACTGCCGGCGGGCTAAATGCAGAGTTTTCAAAAAGCCAAAATGTCCAGCCGAACGGGCATCGTGGCAAGCTTCAAGAACCTGCTTGCGGAGGGAGGCATCGTGACCAACAGTCCCCCTCCGCCAAACTCCATTCTCCAAACGCAATTGGGAGTCACTTTCTTCCGCTGGAGGCTCGTGCAGCCCCGCCTCCTCGAGGTCCCGCAGGAAAGGAGAGACGGGACTAGGAATGGGGGGTGGAGGAGGAGGCGAACGCTTGAGATCGGGTGACAGCCAACCCCAACTGGGAGGGGAGAGAACCGTGCGTGGGATGTCTCGTAAGGCAGCTCCACCCCCCTCGGTAGGCGAGAGCGCCACAGCCAGTTTATTGGTTTTCCCAGGGAAAATGGACTGTAAAAGAGAAACGAGAAAAGAAATCGGCCCAACGGGTTGTTTTGCAGACATCTTGAGGGGGGTGGAAAGAGCTGCTAAGTTTTTATGATCCGACCAAACCTGAAAGGGGTGTTTGGCCCTCCAGCCAGTGGCGTAAGTGGAGAGTGCCACTTTGATGGCCGAAGTCTCTTTATCTCCCACAGTCCAGTTGAGTTCAGCACCAGAGAATTTCTTAGACAAATAAGCACACGGAACCAGCCTACCATCTTTATTTTTTCTGCAACAGGGCTGCCCCAAGTGCTTTGTCCGAGGCATCCACGTGAACCACAAACGGGAGATCTGGGTCCAGGGTGCTTTAGGATAGGTTCGGTGGTAAAAGCAGACTTTAAGAGCTGAAAGGCTGTTTGACACTCCTCAGACCAGGAAAGGGGGGCCCCGGGCTTGGCGGACAGTGGATCTTTACCCTTAGTGCGTAAGAGGTCTGTGAGAGGGAGAGTCAGTTCAGCGAATTGGGGTATAAAGTCACGATAGAAATTAGCAAAACCAAGAAAAGATTGGAGCTCTTTGCGGTTGGTGGGGGCAGGCCATTGGAGGACTGTGTCAATTTTAGCAGGATCCATTTTCAAGCCCTCGAGGCGAGATCCGTAACTCAAATAGTCAATGGAGGTCTGATGAAAACAGCATTTGGAGAGTTTGGCAAAGAGAGAGTTGTCGAGCAAGCGTTTCAATACCTCCCGAACCAATGTCTCATGCTCTTCCATGGTTTGTGAGTAAATTAAAACGTCATCTAAGTATACCACAACTCCCTTTGTACAATAAATCATGAAGAACTTCTGCTGATAAATGACCATAAAAGCCCCGGGGGCCCTAATTTTAACCAGAATGGCAATTATTAAGTATTCAAACTGTCCAAACTTTGTGTTAAACGCAGTCAAGTGTTCATAGCCTTCAGCAATTCTGACTCTGTAGTAAGCTTCTCTCAAGTCCAATTTAGTAAAATGCGCCCTTTGCCGAGTGCATCTAAAAGGTCCTTGATCAAAGGCAAAGGATATTTATTGGACAGGGAGACCGCATTGAGACCTCGATAATCTGTGCAAAGCCGTAAAGACCCATCTTTCTTTTTTACAAACAAAACGGGAGCAGCGTGTGTGTGTTTGGTAGCCCGCCGTGATGAACCTCGCTGAGCAAGGTTCTTGTCCAAGAAGGCACGGAGTTCCTTCTCCTCATTGGGACTCATGCGGTAGATTCTACCTTTGGGTAGTTGCGCCCCTGGTTGTATAACAATTTTGCAGTCAGTGTCTCTGTGGGGTGGCAACTGATCGCATTCTTGCTCCTGAAAAACTCTGGCTAGATCATGATATGCAGGTGGGATGCCAATAAGATCGGGAGCAATCGCTGAAGAAGCCAGGGAGGGGGGGGTGTCAGGAGAAGTTGGTTTTTCCCCCCAATTCATGTGTTCACCGCAGGGAGGGTCAGTGAATTCTAAGATCCGTTCTTTCCAAATGAACTTTGGTTCATGTAACAGTAACCAAGGCATGCCCAAAACTATGGAGTGTTTGGCCACTGGTGCCAAAATAAAACTAATTTTCTCCCAATGGTCGGCGCAACGGAGGAGAACCGGCTGTGTTTTGTACTGGGCCGGTCCTTCGTTCCCAAGGGGGGCTGCCGTCCATTTGGGTGAATGGTATGGGCTTAGCCAGGGGAATTTGGTCCAGACCTAGCTCCTCTGCCACCTGGGGCCGCATTAAGCAGTGGGAGCAGCCAGAATCCACAAGGGCCGAGGCTATGATGCGAGTGTGTTTAGCGGGGTTGGCCAGAAATGCTTGGACAGTAATGGGAGCGCTGCCTTCACTCACCACGTCAGGAGTCGGGCCCATGTCCATGGGGGCTGAAGAAAGGCAAACAGCTGCTTCCCCCTCCTCTGGGTCGCCTTCGATGACCGCTTTAGACGAGCCCGTCGGAGGCGGCCCTGACCTCGCGTGGTGGCTTGGCAGATGGGGTGCGCGGAGCTGGAGCGGTTGGTTTTGTTTCTCGGGACAGTTGGCGGCCCGATGACCGGGCCCTGCGCAGTAAAGACACAATCCCAGTCGGCGACGGCGTTCAGAGGTGGTTCTCGGTAGGGGCGGCTGGGCTTGACTTGGTGGACACAGTAGTGGGTTTTGGGCGTGATGGCCTCCGGCACGAGCATATTCCAAACGAGACACCACTCTGGGACCCCAACTGGATCCAATCTGCAATGGTACGAGGGAACCCGAATTAAAAACACCGCTTCACGCAGCTTGCCGTCCACAGCATCTGAGAAGTATTCGCATTTCATGCGTTCAGGCCACTCAGGAGGAAGTCGAGCAGCCGCCGCACGAAATTCACGGGCAAATTCTGCAAACGGGCGGTTGCCTTGCTGGATAGTTTTGATGGTGCGGATAGCTTCATTCTCGGCGCCTGGATCTTGGAAGCGCGCTCTTAAGGCTTGGAGGCATGCGGGCACCGTGCGAGAGTCCTCATCCTGCAAATCCATGAGAGTCACGAACCAGTCGACTGCTGCCCCATCCAAGACGGAGCCGTTCTTCCGTATTTTTTCCAGCTCAGACCGGTATAAATCATCATAGTCTTCCAAGTGGGCATTGAGTTGCAAAATGAAGTAGGGAAGTTTGGAAGCGGTCCCATCAAAACGGGCTGGTATCGGGGGCCGATAGTAGCCCCGTTCAACGGCTCTTGGCGCCTGCTGGGGTGGTGGTTGCGCGGGTTGAGCAGGTTGGGCAGGCAGCTGTTGTACGGGGCCGGAATCGGGCGCTGGCGGTACGCTGGCGTTTGGGTGGCAGGACCCAGATACGTGGCCCCCCTGGCACCGGCGTGATCAGTAACAGCATAGACTCCAACTTGGGGGTTCCTGGTCTGCTGCCTCCTTAGCTCCCTCTCCAACGCAGCCAGCTCCCTCTCCTTGCGGGTCAATGCATCCTGGTGCGCATGCAAAGCAGCTTTCTCTCGTTCCAATTTAGCCAGTTCGTCCCGTTTAAGGGCTTCAGTGAGCTCACTTTGCGTGCGCAGGGCCTGAACGCTTTCGCGTTGCCGTTGTAAATCCAGTCTGGAGTGTTCCAGGACTTTATCATGGACTGACAGATTCTGGGCATATTGTCGTTGGAGCGCATCTTTGGCACGGTCCAACTCGAGCTGGACTTCTTTGCGTTGCCGTGCCCGGTCCCTCTGCAGGTTTTCTCTTGCTGCAACTGTGCCCGTTCCTCCTCCCATAGCTGACGTTCACGGGTCCATGCTTCTTGGGCATCTCGCAGTCGCTCTACTTCCTCATCCCAGGTCTCCCTTCTGATGGGAGAGGGAACAGATCCGGCTGGGAGTGCAGGCTTTCTTCGGACTCTTCGTCGCCTGGAAGCGAGACATCGGAGCCACCGTGAAGCCGCTGTAGCCACCGGTGGCTCCCCAAGGCACCTCAGGTGCGGTCGCTGGCCCGGGATCAGGGGGGTCCGATTGGGAAGCCCGATGCGGATACCCTCCCAATTCCAGGTTTAGTCCCGGTGTCCTTTGGACGGGCCCCAGTGCTGTGCCACGGTGGTTCCTTGGGAGCATCACCAAAATACGAGTCCAGGAACCGTTCAATGGATTCCTGGGTTGCCGCATGAAAGGTGGTCAGGCCCGTCTCCTCCATGACAGGTTGCATCTGAGGTTTGTAATCCACACGAAAGCGGGTAGAGATCCGATCCACAGGCTCGATCCATAGACAGCGCCCCAAACGGCTCATGGAAGTCCCCATGGTCGTCGTCACGTCCCTCGTTCCAACGGAGTAAAGGAAGACTCGTGCTGATACGAGGACGGGAAAGAGCCACCAGCGAGGCCCGTTCTCCTGCCGGTGCCTCTAGATCCAGAAGGGAAAGGTCGGAGCCCTCTTTGGGGGCTACCGCACCTTCCGCAGTAACATTCAACCTCTCCATGTCAAGACACCAGAGGTCCACTGCACTAGGAATATAGATGTATTAGGATTCCTGCCACAATGTAAGGAATTCCATAGAAGCAGAAATAAAAGGCTTTTGGGGTGTAAAAGTCCGTTTATTAAGACATCTTAGAAAGCTCACATACACGTAGTGGCAGGAATGACACTTCCCGCCAGAAGCACAGGTTATAACACCATTCACCCCATCCCCCCTTCCTGCTTCCCATGGGAACGGAGTCCTCATCTCCCGCGCAGAGATAAGGTCTCCGCCGAAGAAGCTGGCCCATCGCCCGGGCTGTGGAATGCACTCAAGGTTACTTCACCATCAACACCATTGAATCCTTTACAGGCAGCTCTTGGGGCACTCACCTGGAATGGGATCTCCCCACTGTCTGCAACCATCCAAGAGATCCTGAGCCACTCATCTCAGCACAGATGCCTGCTTCATTCGATCATCTTCAATCCCGAAGGATCAACTGAAGTTCGTCTGATTTACTTAAATGGGTCCCGGTGGTCCCACAAGAGTCTCATAACTGAAATAATTCCTAGAGGCTTTCTGAATGCCCCGTCCCAAAAGCTGGAAGGGCGACCGCCCGAGACGTGGTCTTTTTCAGAGTGGCCCCTTGCCTCTCGTTTCTCTCCTCACAGATTTGCCTTTGCCTCAAAGAATTTTAGGCACCAGGTGAAGATGTCCTGGTTTCTTTGGGTACTCTGTGTGGTGCCGTTTTGTTGAAGATGGCAGTGAGCAGGTTTCTCTTCTCCTTTGGAGCTGAGTTCAGTTATCTTGTTGTGCGCCTGAGCGTGGACAGATGCCGGGGACACCCAAAGCACCCCCACAGCTCGGACCTGGGGGCAGTGGCGTAGGAGGTTAAGAGCTCGTGTATCTAATCTGGAGGAACCGGGTTTGATTCCCAGCTCTGCCGCCTGAGCTGTGGAGGCTTCTCTGGGGAATTCAGATTAGCCCGTGCACTCCCACACACGCCAGCTGGGTGACCTTGGGCTAGTCACAGCTTCTCGGAGCTCTCTCAGCCCCACCTACCTCACAGGGTGTTTGTTGTGAGGGGGGAAGGGTAAGGAGATTGTCAGCCCCTTTGAGTCTCCTGCAGGTGAGAAAGGGGGGATATAAATCCAAACTACTCCTCCTCCTCTTCTTCTTCTTTTTCTCGGCTGATATTTCCTCCACCGAATGAATCTTTTGTCTTCTGCCTTTCCTCTTTCAATAACCCTTTCCCTCACCCCCCCCCCAAATTAAGCTTCCCCAAAGGGCTTGCATGACCCATGGGTGCCCACTGTGAAATTCAGATGCCAGCTAACACAATACACATAGATAGGGTTCATGGATGGAACTTGCTATGCAAAGGTGTGGTTGAGTGCCCAAAGTTGTGGTTCCACCCAAACCTTTTCTGATTGGTTCCCCACCCAGGGGCATGGACAATATATACCCCACTAAACATTCCCTTCTCACTAGACACCATGTGTAAAAGACTCCCCTCTGTGATACACCTCTGAAGATGCCAGATGCAGGCGAAACATTAGGAGCAAAATCGACCAGACCACGGCTACACGGCCCAGGAAACCTACAACAACCAGTTGAGTCCGACTGTGAAAGCCTTCGACAAGACATTCTCATGGACTGTCCAGCTGTCGGACTGAGCCCATTCGGCCTTTGCAGGCTGCAAGCTGATCACGGGTGTTTTCTGTTGGAAGAAAGGGACTTTACGCTGTTTCCTGCCTCATCCTACAGAGGGTTTTTTTTACTAGCGAGCTAGTGGCTAAATAGGGACTTCGGAATTTGTCACCTTTACTCTATCACGCTGACTCTATCCCTTTGATGTAGACTGATACTCTTAGGGACTTCCTCCCTTGCTTCCGCCTTCTTCTCGGACCTCTCCATCTTACCTTCACCATGCCTAGGGAGAGGATGTGTCTCCTACGCATCTGCCTCCATCCAGCTAGATTAGAATAGATAGTGAACCTATCACTCCACCTTTCTATCCAGAATGGAGTTCACTAATAAATACTCTTTTCATTAGATTAGAAACTACAAACAGCTCTGACTTTCTTTTGTGTCTGAAGTTCTCTCTAGCAAGCTCAGCCACGCGTGTGTGCCCAGGTAAGCATCCCCGTGTTCAGCCTCTGTGCCGCTCTGCTACTTTTGCAAGGGAAACACACGCACCAGGTGTGGTTCTCCCAACATTTTCCAGATGCATCCAGCTGTGCGGGGACAGAACCGGTGCTTCTGAGCTCCCCGCTGGAAAAAGAAAGCGGGAAATCGGGTTTGTTTTTCTCCTTTTCACAGCAGCTTCAGCCAATTGCTTGGGGTGGCGTAAAGGGAAAGGAACCAGCAGAATTTCTGAACACCAAACCCTCTATTTGGGATGCAACAGTTTCCAATGCAGAAGGACAGCTAAGAGTCGGCCCCGGATTCTTCCCTGCCCTAAAAAAACTTTGCTTGGGTACAGGGCAAACTTTCCGCAGCAAGGCATCAGAGGCCAATTCCCAGCAGGCCCCTTATCGACTGGGAATTGGCTTGCCAATATCCAGGTGGGGCCTGGAGATCTCGTATTATTACGATTGATCTCCAGACTTCAGAGGTCAGTTTCCCCTGGAGGAAAAAGGCTGCTTTGGAAATGTGCACTCTGTCGCATAGTGTAGTGCAGGGGTCTGCAAGCTGTGGCTCTCCAGGTGTTCAAGGACTACAATTCCCATCAGCCCCTGCCAGCATGCTGTTACTGCGCTGCCTGGGTAACTTTTATTCTCCCAGATCAACCAGCTCTCAGCAGCGCAGAGGAACAGAAACAGGACCCAACACAGCGAGAATTATTGAAAAGAAAGAATGAGTTTATTGAGATGCTGACCTACGCGTCAGCACCTCCGCACCACGGCAACTGCAGCTGCCTAGCAGCTTTACAATAACTTTACAACAAAGAGAAGCAGTGGCGTAGGAGGGTAAGAGTATATCCAAACTCTTCTTTTTCTTCTTCTGTACAAAAGGCCCACATGTGTCAGGACTACGTCCCCCAGAATTCCTCAGTCCCCGTCGATACTCCGGAGGTGGGAAAAAGGACCAATTACAGCCTCAGACCACCCGTTTAAAAACCCTACATACACTGGACACGAATCCTCAGTTCCAGCACCCTGTGGTTAGGGCGACATAAATCATTCAAGTTTGTTTCTTTGCTAAAGTCGACTTTGATTGAGTTTGTCCAGCCTTACAATGTGATTGAAGCTGTGGCCTCTATGGCTGTGTGCAGAGGTGGGATCCAGCAGGTTCTCACAGGTTCCCGAGAGTAGGTTACTAATTATTTGTGTGTGCCGAGAGAGGGTTACTAATTGGTGATTTTGCCACGTGGTTTTTGCCTTAGTTACGCCCCTCCTCTCAGCAGTAGCGCGCAGAACTTGAAGCAGTCTAGCAGGAGGTGCACCGGTGGCAGCCTGCGCCTGCGTGCATTCGTTTCCCGCCCAAGGACCGGCGTAGTGGCTGCGTCCTTGCCACAGCCCCGCACAGGAATGCTCCGCCCCTGGAATGCCTGGCCACGCCCCCGTCGTGCCCCGCCCAGCCCCATTGGCGCTACGCAACAGTTTGAATCCCACCACCATAGGAACCTGTTACTAAAATGTTTGGATCCCACCACTGGCTGTGTGTCCAGCTTACGATCAGCAGGATCCGTTCTATGTGATTTCCGTCCCGCTTCAGGTGTCATGTGAATACATGCGCTTCAGTTCTTTCTGGTAATTCCTCCAATTCTTATGCAGAATAAAGCAAAGGCTCCATTTTCTTGATTGTGCTGGCTCACTGTGTTTAATCCACTTTACTCCATGTGAGAAAAGCGGACTATGGATATCATAAGCAAACACACAAATGTTGGAAAGGCAGTCGGTCTCCTGGGCCCAATGAGCCAAAGGGCGATTCCGCACACGAGTAAAATAGGTTCGACCCAGTTCCCTGAGAAGGGTACTGACCTAGGTCGAAGCCATTGTTGTTCCCCACTGCAACCAGCTTGATCCCAGCTCGGAGGGCGGAATCATCTGGTGCCTCTTCGCCGCTCCGTTCCGATTGGCTGCTGTTCTACGGCCATGTTCCGTCTATCCCCACACACGTTATTAAAAAAACTGCCACAGGACTGGAGGGACGAAGGTGGCGTTTTTTGATTGGCCAGCTGTACGCATGCCCGAAACCCTCAGCTGTGATTGGCTGAATGGGGGACTCCTGGCACCAGAGATTCCGCACTTTACTGGAATCGAGCTGAGTTCGAGCGTGGTTCCCTGAAAAGGTAGTAGTTCCCAACTGGAGTCGGAAATTTGACCTTTACACGGGGCGAAGCTGGTACAAAACCACGTCGATCCCAGTGGTTGTGCGGAGCACTTAGGTCGAACGCAGCTCGAACCTAGGTCGATAACGCAAGTGCGGAATCGACCAAAGTGACATAAAAGACACTGCTCAAAAAATGGGCAGAAACAGCCGTTTTCAACTTAGATTGTGGTTTATGTTTTATAGGTATATTTAGGAAGTCTACCAACCAGGGGCGTACCGCCCAAGGGGACATATGGGGTCAAATGGGCTGCAGCCATTTAGTCACATGGGGGGAGAAAAAATTACCCCCAGGCCCCTCCTCCTTCCCCCTGGGGCCATAAACTGACTTCAAGACCTGGTACAAAAAAAAGCTGTTTGGTTGTGGTGGGGGATGGTGGTCGCCCATACGGAGTGGTGGGGGGGGGGGGCGGAAAACTCAGATTTTGCACTGGGCTACATTTTCCCTAGATATGCCTCTGCTACCAACTGATGCCCAAAGTTCATCCTTTCTCATCTCTGCCAATAAGGCCCCTCTTTGGTCACAAGGTTCAGTTCGGAAATACCGGCTTTTCCCTCTTGCAGTTGACACGGGACTCCTCCACCTCTGGAAGGACAAAGAATCACCTGCAGCCCAGCCGAGTTTTCTAAGCTGTTCTCATCCGGTACTTTTATTTTTATTATTATTATTTGTTTAATTTAATATACCGCCCTATCCTCGAGGGGCTCAGGGCGGTGTACAACATAAAAACATCATACATAAAATCGTCACAAAATTATCGCCATAAATACAATTAAAACAACAGTTAATTCCTAATACAGCGTCCCACGAAACCCTTGATTAAACCCTCCCCAGAAATATAAATATATGCAATGGGTCCCGATAGTATGAGGGACCCATATGGGGCAAAGAGGAGGGGCAGGGGCACACACCCAGACCACCGAGCAGATTTGAACATGTCAAGATTTATTTGCAGTTTTCTGACCCATAAGGAAAAATATCTCGGTAGCAAAATAGCTTTTTTCCGGATCGGCAAAATGGCTGAGAGACGGCAGAGTGAGGCTAGTGCCCGGGAGACCCGAGTTCAAATTTCACACTCTCTCAGCCCAGCCCACCTTACAGGACTGTTGTGAGAATAAAATGGAGGAGAGGTGAACGATATCAGCTGTTTCGGGGCTTTGCTGGGGAGAAAAGCAAGATACGAATGAATTAAAGAAACGCCACAAACATCCCCTAGATCGGTGTGTGTGTGTGTGTGGTTCTCAGTCCAGCATGTCTTTTCTTGGAGCTACATCAATGCCAGAAGATTAGCAGCTCCCTTGAACAGGGTAAGGAACACACGTCACCCCCCCCCCCCGCAGTCTCCCCGCCCCCCGATCTGTATTAACAGCTGCCTCCATGCATGGAAATGAGACATTAAAAGCTTAGGATCGGGAACGGTGCCAAGGACCCGTCTTGTCACTCTTCTCACTGGGACTGGAAGGATGGGCCGGGGTGGGAGAGGGGTGGGGGGTCCCTCTATTTTTAGCCAATGTGCCCGAGGTACAGCGTAGGGGCTCCCGGGATCCCACAGCCCTGGAGCGGTTGCTGGCACCTCCGCCCCCACCCCTCCCACCCAGCTCAGCCCAGCCGGCCCGGGAGCCAAGCTTGCTCACCCGAGACGAATCCCAGCAGGTAGAGTGACATAACCAATTGGAAGCCCCGGAGAGCGGAGTTCCACATCACCCGGCCCGTTTTAGAAGCAGGTGCAAGAGGAGCGTTAGAGGCCTTGCCAAGACGAGCCAGGATGGGTGGAAGCCTTTGGCACGGGGGAGGGGAGAGCTGGAACATTAAAAAAAATTACATAAACTCCTGGGTGCCGAGGCCTACAGTGAGCTGCCGGGCAAGCCAGATTTCAGAACAGGAGCTCAATACAGACCAACTAGCTCTTCAGAGTATGAGCTTTCAAGAACCAAAGTTCCCTTTAGAGCCAGCGTGGTGGTGGTGGTGGTGGTGGTGGTGGTGGTGGTGGTGAAGAAGAAGAAGAAGAAGAAGAAGAAGAAGAAGAAGAAGAAGAAGAAGAAGAAGAAGAAGAAGAAGAAGAAGAAGAAGAAGAAGAAGAAGAAGAAGAGGAGGAGATGGGATTTATACCCCCCCCTTTCTCTCCTGCAGGAGACTCAAAGGGGCTGACAATCTCCTTGCCCTTCCCCCGTCACAACAAACACCCTGTGAGGTAGGTAGGGCTGAGAGAGCTCCGAGAAGCTGTGACTAGCCCAAGGTCACCCAGCTGGTGTGTGCAGGAGTGTCCAGGCCAGGGGTAGGGAACCTGCGGCTCTCCAGATGTTCAGGAACTACAATTCCCATCAGCCCCTACCAGCATGGCCAATTGGCCATGCTGACAGAGGCTGATGGGAATTGTAGTTCCTGAACATCTGGAGAGCCGCAGGTTCCCTACCCCTGGTCCAGGCTAATCTGAATTCCCCAGATAAGCCTCCACAGCTCAGGCGGCAGAGCTGGGAATCAAACCCAGTTCCTCCAGATTAGATACACGAGCTCTTAACCTCCTATGCCACTGTAGTGGTTAAGAGCAGGTGGAGTCTAATCTGGAGAACCGGGTCTGATTCCTCACTCCTCCACCTGAGTGGAAGAGGCTTATCTGGTGAACCAGATGTGTTTCTGTTCTCCTACATTCCTACATTGGGCAAGTCACAGTTCTCTCTGAACTCTTTCAGGCTCACCTGCCTCACAAGGTGTCTGTTGTGGGGAGGGGGGAAGGGAAAGGAGCTTGTCAGCCACCTGGAGTCTCCTTACAGGAGAGGAAGGTGGAGTATAAATCCAAACTCCTCCTCCTCTTCCTCCTTCACCAGACGCCTGATCAAGGAAGCGTCGAATCTTAAAAGCACATATCCCGAAAATCTCGTTGGTCTGTAAGGTGCTAATGGACTTAAATCGAGCTCTTCTACTGCCGGCTAATATGATGACCCTCTGAAACGAGCCACTAGGCAAGGCTCTTCTGAAACGTGAAACAAGGCAACAACTTATGCATCTCCAGGTTTCATTGAGATGAGAAGAAAGGAAGTTTCTAATATTCATACTTTGGAAGATGACCCTGAGAAAGTCTGAGTGACGGCTAGGGTTCCCCCAATAGCCAGAGGTTGGGGGCAGGGGCGACGAACCACTCCAAATGCTGGCATTTGCTCCCCAGATGCTCCTTGGGCCTTCACATAACTCCAGCAGGAACATAAATTATGTACAGCAAGCAGTGGTGGGATCCAAACATTTTAGTAACAGGTTCCCATGGTGGTGGGATTCAAACAGTGGCGTAGCGCCAATGCGGATGGGCGGGGCACGATGGGGGCGTGGCCGGGCATTCCGGGGGCGGGGCATTCCTGGGCGGGGCTGTGGCAAGGATGCAGCCGCTGCGCCGGTCCTTGGGCGGGAAACGAATGCACGCAGGTGCAGGCTGCCACGCACGCCGGTGCACCTCCTGCTAGACTGCTTCAAGTTCTGCGCGCTACTGCTGAGAGGAGGGGCGTCACTAAGGCAAAAATCACGTGGCAGAATCACCCATTAGTCACCCCCTCTCAGTACACACAGATAATTAGTAACCTACTCTCGGGAACCTGTGAGAACCTGCTGGATCTCACCTCTGACAGCAAGCCAGCACATGTAAATCTGCCCAATTAGTATTTAATAAGGGTATAAAATGGGGTTCTTACGCAGCTTGCAATGTGTAGAGCAGGGGTAGGGAACCTGCGGCTCTCCAGATGTTCAGGAACTACAATTCCCATCAGCCCCTACCAGCGTGGCCAATTGGCCATGCTGACAGAGGCTGATGGGAATTGTAGTTCCTGAACATTTGGAGAGCCGCAGGTTCACTACCCCTGGTGTAGAGCATACACAGGGCAATTAGGCAGAGGAACTGGGTGGCTGCTGGGTGAGGCAGGATGCTGGACTAGATGGACCCGCACTGGACTGATGCAGCAGGGCTCTGCTGATGTTCTTATGAGAAGATTTCCTGCCTCTCCGATGAGACAGTGGGAACCACTCACAAGATGTCCTCTAGCTCAGGGGAGAAAGACCTTGGCCTCTATGCCCTACAGTTGGTTTCAAAATACAACATCAGAACTGATTTGAGAACTGTATTACCAACAGGATTTATGCTCCTTTCTGATAAGATAAAAATGGCTAAGCTTTTAAATAACTCTAATGCTGAAATCTCTGAAGCTGTTGCTACATTTTTACTCTGTGTACTGCAAGTTGTGCAATAATGATCTTTTTATTGTATTTGGAACTCATGACACACTCCGGTATTATGCCTAATAAAGGTTTTGGATTTGGATTTGGATTTGCCCTACAGTTGGATCTCCAGAGGAACTGGCTGGCCATTTCCGGACTGCTTAGCTACGCTCAAGATGAGACATCTCCTTGTTGGATAATACTATAAGGAAGATGAATTATATTAATGGGAAGGGGCTCTCATAGAAATGCGGGCAAGATCGCAGCAACTATGCCAGGGTACAGGACATAAATGCATTCCATGAATTGCGCAGAACCCAGGGGGATTTGACTGAATTACGTTTGTACTGAACTATGTTTGCAATTGAGAAATATTCCCCAATATATGTTGTCTACTGACGTGAATATTCTGGCTAATGTCATTGTCCATATAAGAACATAAGAACAAGCCAGCTGGATCAGACCAGAGTCCATCTAGTCCAGCTCTGTGCTACTCGCGGTGGCCCACCAGGTGCCTTGGGAGCTCACGTGCAGGAGGTGAAAGCAATGGCCTTCTGCTGCTGCTGCTGCTCCCGAGCACCTGGACTGTTAAGGCATTTGCAATCTCAGATCAAAGAGGATCAAGATTGGTAGCCATAAATCGACTTCTCCTCCATCAATCTGTCCAAGCCCCTTTTAAAGCTATCCAGGTGAGTGGCCATCACCACCTCCTGTGGCAGCATATTCCAAACGCTAATCACACGTTGCGTGAAGAAGTGTTTCCTTTGATTAGTCCTAATTCTTTCCCCCTGCATTTTCAATGAATGCCCCCTGGTTCTAGTATTGTGAGAAAGAGAGAAAAATTCCTCTCTGTCAACATTTTCTACCCCATGCATAATTTTGTAGACTTCAATCCTATCCCCCCTCAGCCATCTCCTCTCCAAACTAAAGAGTCCCAAACGCTGCAGCCTCTGCTCATAGGGAAGGTGCTCCAGTCCCTCAATCATCCTTGTTGCCCTTCTCTGCACTTTTTCTATCTCTTTGATATCTTTTTGAGATGTGGCAACCAGAACTGAACACAGGACTCCAAGTGCGGTCGCACCACGGCTTTATATAAGGGCATGACAATCTTTGCAGTTTTATTATCAATTCCTTTCCTAATGATCCCGTGTCATATAGCACGTAGCCAAGGTATGGTGTTTTCTTCTTTTGTCGCTGTTTTGGCCGCCGGTTAATGGAACCTCCCGGGCCTGATCCAGCAGGGCTCTTCTGACACTCAAGGGTCTAGGAAGCAAAACACCCGTGTTGGGCTGGTGGTTGGTATAATCAGGCCCTCCACAGTACATGGTCCCTCCCACCTGGACATCTTCCTGGCTAGGCTTCAAATGCTAAATTACAGAGGCGTATCTGCCAGAGGGACACGGGGTATCACATGTCCCCAGGCGCACACCATCTGATCACGTGGGGTGCTCTCCCCAGCTCCGGGCAGTAGACCTGGCTGCCTTGCCGGCTCAGAGCAGTAGACCTGGCTGCTTGTGCCGCCTGCAGGCAGTAGACCTGGGCGCCCTGCTGGCTCCAGGCATTAGACCTGGGCTCTGGAAGGGGTGGGTGAAAATTCAGATTTTTGCCCCCCGGGCTCCATTTCCCCTAGATATGCCTCTGCTGAATCACACAGGCTGGTAATTCAGTTTAGTTGAGCACTCTCTGTATTCTAGGAATATGATAGTTGAAGGATCTCGTTTTTACACCTTTGCCTCTGAACAAAGCTCTGAAGGAGCAGCAGTGGTGTAGGAGGTTAAGAGCTCGTGTATCCAATCTGGAGGAACTGGGTTTGATTCCCAGCTCTGCCGCCTGAGCTGTGGAGGCTTCTCTGGGGAATTCAGATTAGCCTGTGCACTCCCACACACGCCAGCTGGGTGACCTTGGGCTAGTCACAGCTTCTCGGAGCTCTCTCAGCCCCACCCACCTCACAGGGTGTTTGTTGTGAGGGGGGAAGGGCAAGGAGATTGTCAGCCCCTTTGAGTCTCCTGCAGGAGAGAAAGGGGGGATATAAATCCAAACTCCTCCTCCTCCTCCTCTTCTTCTTCTCCTCCTTCTTCTTCTTCTCCTTCTTCTTCATAAAAACCATTAAAGTGAATTTCCCTCAGCACACGAGCTGTTCTTTCCTGACCTGAAGGAAACATACCACATTCTCTCTCCCTCCCTCCCTCCCTGTCTCTCAACCCTCACCCTGGAAGACCAGATGGGGAGGTTCTCAAACGCGGCTTGCAAGTCACTGAACGTCCTTCAGTCTGGAAGGAGCGTGAATCTCAAGAGGGAGCACTGGGGGGTGGGGGGAGCCCGACAGCTGCAGGAGCTGACCTAACATGGGCTGCCCAAACTTGTTTATATGCCTCCGAAGTGAATCCTGACCCTGAGCTGCGGGGTCAGGTTTCATCTCAAGAAGCCTCCAGTAAGGTGGGACCCGTTGCTCGGTGGCATTGTCCGCGTGGTTGCCGGGGACGGCTGCGAGGCCCAGGAAGCGCCCCAAATGTCACGGCAGCTTGCGCTGGACATTCAACACCCTGACTGAAAAGGAAACCACCCCTAATCCCAGCCGAAGGACCCCGGGGAATGGGAGAAAGCAGCACCTGGAAATGCTGGTCATGACAGGGGGACGGGCCGCGGGGCAGGATCACGTTTCAAGCCGGAGCAGGCGGGGTGTCCCCTAAGGTGACTTCTCAGAGCAGGAAGATTTCGAGCGGGTCTTTCCCTGAACTTCCACAGAGAATCCCCCCCCCCAGCTCTGTTCCCAGAGTGAACTTTGTTCTGTCCAAAGATGCCTGCAAGGGAGGGGGGAGAACGATTGGGATGTCAAACTGGCGCAGAAGCCAGCTACGCCGCCCCTGCGACACTGCTGGGTCCAGACGGTCACCTCCTCTCTTGCTGCCACCCCCTGGGCCTGAGCCAAGCGGCTTACCCCCTGGCTCCGGCCCAGCCAGGAGCTTTATACAATTACGCACGGGGCGGAGAGGGATGACAAAGGGAATTTTCTCTCCTGTTCCCAAGGTTTATTTATTTACCCAATTTATATCCTGGCCTACATTTTTAAAAAATTGGCCCAAAACATTCGAAACGATATGTTAATACTTAAAAAGTTATCATTATATCAGTCATTCATAAATAAAGTAGAAAATATAAAATGACAAACAATTAAGCCTATAAAATTTCCTCCAGGAACAGTTCAGGGACGTGGACCCATTTTGAAATGTCCGGGCACGGGTGGGTTTAGGATAGGCTGACCAGACGTCCCGCTTTTGGCGGGACAGTCCCGCCTTCACACAATTTGTCCCGCATCCTGCAGGTTACTTCCTTTGTCCCGATTTTTGGGAGGCTGCTGCACTGCCTTCTGGGGCACAAGGGTGACCTTGGGCTTCTGGGGCGCAAGGCAGTGCAGCAGCCTCCTGCAAGCGGCCGCAGGAGCCTGGCCTTCTGGGGCACTGCCATTTCCCGCCCTGTGACAGGGCGGGAAATGGCAGCACCCCATAAAACAGTGCGCTCCTGCGGCTGTGCGGGCGCGCGGCCGCCTACCCCATCCCGGTTCACCTGGTCACCTTAGTTTAGTAGGGGGGGTGCTCAAGATGGTTCTGCCTTTGGAATTGCATTGGTTCCTGCGATGAGGCCAGTAATGGTATCGGGATGCACAAGAGGCCTCAACAAAAGGCCTCCATCTTACAGGCTCTGCCGAACTTTTTAAAGGTCCCGCGGGGCCCTGGTGTCAGCAGACAGAGGGTTCCATCAGGCTGGAGTCACGGCAAAAAAGGCACTGGCTCTGGTTGAGGCCAAACACCCGTCCCTGGAGCCAGGGACTACCAGGCAGGGGCATACCACCTAGGGGGACATATGGGGTCAAATGTCCCTGGGCTACAGCCATTTAGTCATGTCGGGGGCAAAAAATACCCCCTCCTTCCCCCCGGGTCCATCCACTGACGGCAAAAAAAGTTGTTTGGTCATGGTGGGGGAGGGCGGCTGCCCATACGGGGGTGGGAGGGTGGAAAAGTCACATTTTCACTGGGCTACATTTTCCCTAGATGCGCCTCCGCTACCAAGCTTTTGGCAGCTGGCCGCAGCGCCATCTATGGGCAATATGGGGTAATGCAGCTTTGCAGCTTCAATCTTCGCTCAGGGCCTTAAAGTTATAACCAAAACCTTGAACCTGATTTGGAATTCCACTGGCGACCAATGTAGTTGCTGAAAAATTGGTGTCATGTGCTCTCTCCCCGATGTACTGGTGAGGAGTCTGGCCGCTGTATTTCGGACCACTGTTAGCTTCCGAGTCAGTCTCAAGGGTCGGTCCGTGTACATTGAGTGACAGTAGTCTAGTCTGGAGGTGACCGTCACATGAATCACTGTAGCTAGGGCAGGGCAGGAGAAGTAGAGGGCTAGATGCCTGGCCTGTTGAAAATAGTAAAAGGTGATCCTCGCTATATTGGTGGCATGGGCTGCCACAGAAAGGAAGGACTCCAGAGTACCTCCAGGATCTTGGCAGGTGAAGCTGGATGATATAATATATCCCCAAAACTCAGCAGCTGGAATCCCTCCACCGCCCCGACCCAGCCACAGGACCTCCATCTTCGATGGATGTAGCCTTAATCTGCTCTTTTCCACCCAGCCGGCCACAGCCTCCAGACACTGAGCCAAAACATCTGAGGTGGCAACCCATTAGCCAGTACTAGAACTCAGAAGCAGAACACTCACGGGGACATGTGGAGTCACGCCAGCTAGTGCACGCCAGCTAGTCATGTGGAGGTGGAGAATTGGCCCCATATCCAGAGGTGGGATCCAGCAGGTTCTCACAGGTTCCCGAGAGTAGGTTCCTAATTATTTCTGTGTGCCGAGAGGGGGTTACTAATATGGTGATTTTGCCACGTGATTTTTGCCTTAGCTGCGCCCCTCCTCTCAGCAGCAGCGCGCAGAACTTGAAGCAGTCTAGCAGGAGGTGCACAGGCATGCGTGGCAGCCTACGCCTGCGTGCATTTGTTTCCCACCGAAGGACCGGCGCAGCGGCTGTGTCCTTGCCACAGCCCCGCCCAGGAATGCCCCGCCCCTGGAATGCCTGGCCATGCCCCCGTCGTGCTTCGCCCAGCCCCATTGGCGCTACGCCACAGTTTGAATCCCACCACCATGGGAACCTGTTACTAAAATTTTTGGATCCCACCACTGCCCACATCCCTCCCCTCCCTTCCCCTCAGCCCCGCCCCACCCCACCAGGCTGTTCCTTCACCTGGTGGAGCCTCCACCGGCCAAAAGAGCAGCCTGGTGGGACTGAGGGGTGCCCGGTGGTGGCCCAACCAGGTAAGTGGGGCGCGGGGGTGGCACCTGGAGCAGGTTTTGCCCCGGGCGCCCTTTCCCCCCCACTATGAATCTTCTAGAACTCGAAGGCATCCAACGAAGATGACGGACAGCAGATTCAGGACAGACAAAAGGAAATACTTCTTTGCACAGCTAGATATTAAAATATGGAATTTGCTCCCGGAGGACGTAGCGATGGCCACAGACGGCTTTTAAAGGAGATTGGGACAGATTCACGGAGGAGAGTTCTATCAGTGGCTCCTGGCCACAGTGACTGAAGGGAACTTCCACGGGCGGAAGACACTCAACCTCCAAATCCCAGCGCCAGGAGGCAACATCAGGGGAACGACCTGGCCTAGATTATCTGCTGACGGCCTTCCAGAGAAACTGTCATAATTCTCCGAAACTCTCTCAGCTCCACCTGCCTCACAAGGTGTCTGTTGAGGGGAAAGGAAGTGAAGGAGTTTGGAAGTTGATTTGAGACTCCTTAACATTCAGAAAAGCTGGGTCTAAAAGGCAACTCTCCTTTTTCCTCTTTTATTCACTACTTCATGCACACTTGTCTTTCTTCCAAATGCGAGCGTTTTTCTTGCCACCATTTCATCCTCACCACAACCCTGTGAGGTAGGTGGGAGTGAGAGCCTGTGACTGGCTCAAGGTCACCCTGCAGGCTTCCGTGGTATGCATGGGGATTGGAACCTGGGTCCCCAGCAGTGCTAGGCCAGAGGTGGCGAACCTATGGTACAGGTGCCAGAGGTGGCACTCAGAGCCCTCTCTGTGGGCACGCGCAAACAGAGTGCCCCCCCCACACATCTAGGCTGGTCTGGAACCGCTGGGCTTGATTATTAGCATTAGCTAATTGATTATTAGCATTAAACCTAAGACCCAGTTTTGAGGAAGCAGTGTAGGTAACCCTGTTAAGTGCTGTTAAACCCCACTGATTTTCAGGCGAAGAACTAAAGTGTGACCCTTTATCTGGGAGTAAGCTCAGTTGCTGGCAATGGGGCTTGCTTCTGAGTAAACCCTCCTAGGGTCATGATTCACCTGTTGGAAGAGTTGCACGGTTGCTTCAAAGCAAAGCCACAGCCTACCACCAAGCTTACTCCTGAGTAACGCGTGCCTCGGAGCCAACCGTTTTTTCTAAAGTAAAACCTCAGTATTCAGGTTAAATTGCCGTGTTGGCACTTTGCAATAAATAAGTGGGTTTTGGGTTGCAGTTTGGGCACTCGGCCTCAAAAAGGTTCACCATCGCTGTGTTAGGCTATGCTGCCTTTTCTTCGCATCACTGCCAATTAAAGAAACCCGACAGACAAGCAGCTGTGATGGCAAAAGGGGAACACACAGAGCTTACAAAAGAGACATTTGGGTTGAGCACAAACTCACTTTATTGGCCTGGAATTCAACAAGTGGAAAGCATCAGTGAACAAACAATTTCCGCTCGGTTTATCAAGAGCAGCAACAGCAATCTGTATTTAAAATAGTTAAATTTAATATATAAATGAGGGCACAATAGATAGTTCCTAGCCATTACAAGAGGACTCGTCCAGCAGAACTTCCTGGTGGATTGGGTCCAAAGTATTTACTCTCTCTCTCTCTCTCTCTCTCTCTCTCTCTCTCTCTCTCTCTCTCTCTCTCTCACACACACACACACACGCATGCACGCACGCACACAAACAAACACAAGGAGTAGCTCAGAATCCATCCCTAGTTATGACTTTTATACAGTCCAAGGAAAGATAAACTACGCCCAAAGCTTTGGAACAGTCCAGCCAGCATCCGAACACACGACTATGGCAGTGAGAAGCAATCCCTGGATTCAGGTGAGCATGGCAGTCTCGTCAGCTGGTTAACACCTTGCCGTACCTTCCAATGGCTCCTGCACACAGACACAGGTGCAACCCCTGGATTTCTGTCCCTCGTCTCTTGCCCTTCTGTCCTGATATACCCGCGGAAGTCCAAACTGATTCGGCAGAGAAGCAGCCGAATCTCCACGAAATGAATATTTCGGGACAAATCCATGCGGTTTGTTCGCACAAACAGTTGTCGAATGAGCAGGCGACTGCCGGAAGGGGAACAGAACCGGAACCGGGTGCCAGAGACAGTGGCGTCTCGTTCAGTGTACGGCTTGAGTGTTTTTTGTCCACGGGGGCATGGCCGGCTGCTCTCTGAGCTCTGAAAATCTCTTTGCAACAGTAACAGAATCTTTCTGTCGTGGAAGATGAATTCAGAGCAAATTTGCAGATGTGATTTGGGGCAGCCTCTTTCCTTTTTTTGTAATCTGCGGTGCCCCTTTCCTGCTCTGCACATGAGAATTGGGCCTCCCCGCCCTTATTTTGTGCTCTACTGGCTGGCTTGTTTGGAAAAGTGCACACCCTACATTTTGTGTCCATAAAAGACTGGCCCTCTGCTTGTTCTGGGTCTGGAACTTTGGCTTTTTCTTTTAAAAAAGCACCATCCAGCAAAAGAGGCCAATCGGCAGCTAGGAGGTCAGCAGTGGAAAGCAGACCCTGTTGGGAACTTGTATAAAGATTTCTGATCCAGCTACCAGAGTCGGCTTATTGACTTCAGTCCCAAGACCTGACACAGGGCTTGGCCCAAGAGGCCAGCTTTCCACGCCACAACTACAACCCTTGGAATGTCTGATGAAGCAACAGTGCAGGATTCACTGTATTGTCGAAGGCTATCACGGCGGGATTTAACTGGTTCTGGTGGGTTTTCCGGGCTGTGTGTCCGTGGTCTGGTAGATCTTGTTCCTAATGTTTCGCCTGCATCTGTGGCTGGCATCTTCAGAGGTGTATCCCAGAGAGACGTCTGTTATATTGGCCACAGTATGTAACAGACTTCTCTCTGTGATACATCTCTGACAATGCCAGCCACAGATGCAGGTGAAATGTGAGGAACAAGATCCACCAGACCACGACCACACTGGAAAACTCACAACAACCAGTGCAAGATTCCTTTGTCATGGGGTAAAGCCAGAACTCCCCCTACAACAGCAACCTTATCAGTGCTGGCCTCCTCTGCCCTGACCTGGTCAGCATTGTCTACTTGGGACTGGCAGCTGCTCTCCAGGGCTACAACAAGAGGTTTTTCACACCGCCTATCAGATCCTTCAAACTGGAAATGCAGGGGAGACCTCAAAGGCCACACTTTAAACCTCTGACCACCTATAAACCTTCAGTCCTGGTGCTCTCTCTAGATTTCTCTCTTTCTCGGACAAGCACGTCAACATAACCGGGACTTGACCTCTCCGTCTTCTGATCTGCTCCCTTACAGGGTGGAGCCTGCCGTAGCAGCAACCTCAGTCTCCAGCAGAGGGCTTTCGATGGAGTTGGGCAGGACCACTGAGAATATAAGGATGTAGAAACAGTCAAAGGCCCACCAAGTCCAGCATTCTGTTCACACAGTGGCTGATCAGCTGCCTCTAGGAAGCCCAGAAGCACGATTTAGCTAGAGACTCCCTCCATCATCTGCACCGGAGACTGCTTTGGGGTCAAATATGGGGAGGAGAGGAAGTGACATCAACTATACCAGGGATAGGGAACCTGCGGCTCTCCAGATGTTCAGGAACAACAATTCCCATCAGCCTCTGTCAGCATGGCCAATTGGCCATGCTGGTAGGGGCTGATGGGAATTGTAGTTCCTGAACATCTGGAGAGCCGCAGGTTCCCTACCCCTGAACTATACGGACTCCCAGCACTGGAAGGAGAAAGGGTTGGCGGCCGCGGATGCTGGGGGTCAGCTGCCAGGGCCGGGCTCCACGGATTCATGATGTGAGAAGGCACCGTGGCCGTTCCTTTTCATGCACGAGGGCTCGGGTTTGTCTCCACTCGAAGGCACAGAGCTGCTGGCAGTCGGAACGGGCAATACTGAGCTCAACGGACCAAGGATCTGACTTGACAGGAGTCGCTTTCGCGCAAGGTCAGGGATTAACCCGAAGCATCCCGAGTGCCACAATCTCTCTCAGTTGCAGAGCTGTGCAGGATCGGGCTCTTCCTTACATGCACAGTAGTGGAAAAGTGCTGCCAAGTCATGCATGGCCATCCCGTATGGTTTTCAAGGCAAGAGATTTCCAGAGGTTTTCCATCCCCTGCCTTTGCGTACTGACCCTGATATTATTCAGTAGTCCCCCATCAAAGAAGAAGGAGAAGGAAAAGAAGGAGAAGAAGAGGAGGAGGAGAAGGAGAAGGAGAAGAAGGAGGAGGAGGAGGAGGAGAGGAGGAGGAGAAGGAGAAGGAGAAGGAGAAGAAGGGAGAAGGAGGAGGAGAAGAAGAAGAGGAGTAGGAGTAGGAGTTTGGATTTATAACCCCATCTTTCTCTCTTGTAAGGGGCTTACAATCTCCTTGCCCTCCTCCCCACCACAGCAAACACCCTGTGAGGTGGGTGAGGCTGAGATCTCTCTGAAGAACCGTGACTAGCCCAAGGTCACCCAGCTGGCATGTGTTGGGAGTGCACAAGCTAATCTGGTTCCCCAGATAAGCCTCCACAGCTCAAGTGGCAGAGCGGGGAATCACACCCAGTTCTCCAGATTAGAGTGCACCCGCTCTTAACCACTACATCACTGCTGCTCCCAAGATCCGTGGAGAGGGAGCCAGCCCGGGCCACCCAGGTCAGGGGCCTTACCTGCTTGGCCTCCCTCATCATTCCTCCGCAAAAAGCAAGTTTGTGAGCGAGAGAGAGCGAGCGAGCGAGAGAGCACAAAAAGTTTGCCCCCGCCCGCCCTTGGCTCCGCTCTCAGAGCTGCCTGGCCAGCACTCTCGGGCTCTAGCGGGAACGGTTGCCGACAGGCCGTTAAATCACGGAGATAAAGCAACGGAGAGGGGGAAATAAAAGCAGCCCAATCAAAGGGGTATTTGCTAACGGCCCCCCGGCCTCCGCCTCGATCCCCCTGGAACAGAGAGAAGTTGGGGAAGGAAGTGCCGACCGCGGCAGATTGCAGCTCTCTTCACAATCAATCTTTTATTAGCTTGTTGCTCGGCAGGGAGGAGGTGGGCCGGTTCCCCCACCTGCAACGGCGGAGGGCAAGCGCTCGCTTAACCGCAAGGAGGCCAGGGAAAGCCTGGGGTGGCCGGGGTGACCTGCAAGGGAGTGGGTGTGGGAAGGGGGGGGAGACAAGGGGCAGCGGGCAGGTATCTCTGGCTGGGCACAAAACCAGAAGCCTGAGTCATGGGTACTTTCCGCCCTGGGCTGCCAGCTTTCTTGTGGTCTACGGCTCAGCAGGGGCTGCAGTAATGTGAAGCCGCGCTATCTGCTACCGCCCGCTTGCAGCCATTTCTGTCGCAGGCGGGAGCCTGAAGCAGACCGAAGCGGAAGCAACGCCACTGTGTTTGGGTGTGTGTGTGTATGTGTGTGTGTGTGGGGGGTTGTGCCTCCTGAGAAAGGAGGTGGCAGGTGAGATTCTGCACAGCCCTATAGGGTCCCTCCATACAGAGCGGCCAGTGGCCAAAAGGGCAGGGTCACCTCCACGCTGCCTCCTTGTGGGGAAGGCTGTCCGAGCACAGCTGGACGTTATCAGCAGCATGGGGTTGCCAGAGAGACGGCAACTGTTGGTTCCTGACGGTGAGTCGTGAGTAAGTGCAGCAGAGACCGGTTCTGAACGGCACGGCTGCACGGGAGAAGGAGGAATCCCAGCGTTCTCTTCTGAGCTCTTTTCAGGGGTCATGCGGGGGGGGGGGAGTTATTTGCTCTGTGGGGGAGAAGCATATGCAAAGTTCCCAATGGAGCAAATAACTTGCAGTCCCCAGCACGTTTCAGCCCACAAAAGTCAAGGGAGAAGGAAGGAATTCCTCATGCTCTCACACCACAGCGGTGATCTGAATTGGGTCCCGCCACAGGCTTAATTGTGGCTTAATTTAAGTTTCATTTCATTTACTTATTTGTACCCCGCTTTCCTCCCCAACAGGAGACCCGAGATGGCTTACATCCTCTTCCACCGCGGTGTAGTGGCTAAGAGCAGGTGCACTCCAATCTGGAGAACAGGGCTTGCTCTGCCACTTGAGCCGTGGAGGCTTATCTGGGGAACCAGATTAGCTTGTGCACTCCAACACACACCAGCTGGGTCACCGTGGGCCAGTCACAGTTCTCTCTGGACTCTCTCAGCCCCACCTGCCTCACAAGGTGTCTGTTGTGAGGAGAGGAAGGAAAAAGGAGCTTGTCAGCTGCGTTGAGACCCCTCGAAAGAGAGAAAGGAGGAGTCTCAATCCAAACTTCTTCTTCTACAGTGTATCTGTCAGTCCCTGTGATGCTCGTAGCACCCTCATCAGGGTCTCGGTGTCTGGTCCTTTCAGAGCATACTTGCAGGCTCCAACAAACCACTGCTTGCTTTTGTGAGTGGGGGGTCCTCACTGAGTCTTCCCCCACAGGCTCAGTTCTTGGGCCGAGCCATCCACGAAATGCTTGAGGGGATCGGGGGGGGGGGGGGGTGGCGGCAACACACTGCAGTCCCTGGGCCATTCCCACCCAGAAGGGGCCGGTCCCATAGGCATATGGGGGGGGGGGAAATGGTACCCGGAGACAACTTCTTCTCTGGGCAACCCCCCCCCCAGCCTGTGCCCCAAAAGCCAGCCTGCACGGAGGCCGGGGGTGGGTGGGTGGGGCTCGGTGGTGGCAGCTGGCTCAGACGGGCGCTGCAGCCAGTCACCAGAGAGTCCCGCCCCCCAGCCTGCAGGGAGGCGGGAGGGCGGGACTTGGTGCAGTGAGCCCAGGACATGGGTTGTCCCGATAGGCCATATGCCTCTGGCTGGGCCCGTGCGGAGTCTGAACCTGGCTGGTAGCGGATCCAAGAGATTATGATTGTCAATTTATGAATGGATGACGTGCGCCCTTTAAGGGCTATCAGGAGTTGGACCGAAAAACCAATGACGCACGTATGCTGATTATGATTGTCCCCTGCCTAGGGGTAACAAAGTGCCCCAAACTTGCCCGTTCTCAGCCCACGTTGGTTGTTGCAGCCGACGGGGTTTTGAGCAGGACCCAGCGTCCAGATCGCTGCAGATGCTGACTTGCCCTGAGTTACGGGTGGGAGGCCCTTGGTCAGACCTGCTCTTGCCCATGAAAAATGACCCCGTTCAAGCTCCTGAGGGCAGCCAAACAATAGCCTGTACTGGCGAAGGGGAGTCTTATCCCAAGCAGGAGACAGGAGGATTCCTTTCTACAGTCTGAAGACCATTTGTCAACACAGCCCAGGAAGAGAGACCACTTTTTGACTTGCCCTGAATGGGAGGGGCAAGAGAGGGTTTCTGGTCCAATCTGGTCGCTGTTGCTTTTTCCTTTACAACCCTGAAAAAAATATAGCCCTTCCGCTTTGCCTCTTCGGCTCAATGCCCCCTTCTTTGCTTCCCAATTTAGTCAGCACCCACTAGTCCCCTCCATGACAGAAATAACTCCTGAGCACGGGCATCTCCAATGAAGCACCTCTGCAAACTGCTTTGCACCCCTTCCCACTGCAAGCGCCCTTTCGTGTATTTTCAAGACTGGAAGCTCCTTGGGGCAGAGACCTGCGTAAAGTGCTGGGTACATTCAGGGTGCTCGCTGAATAACAACAACAACAACTGGAAAATTTGGGAGCAGGGCGACCCCTTGGCAACTGCCAGCCCACCTCTTGAGGAGGCCCAACTGCACGCCGTCTGCCCTACAGCCTGAAAGCAGGGCTGAAAGCAGAGGTCACCCATGTCCCTGGGTGCATGCCTTTTGGTCTTGTGGGGGTGCCAAGCGCTCCCCCATGACAAAAGGCATGCACCCCAGCTGCACGCCACTGAGCCCCACCCTCCCACACGCCGTCCCCGAGCCACACCCCTGAGTTTGGGGGCGGCCCCCTGAGCCACACACCCCAAGCATGGGGGGGCACTCGGAGAAGCCACACACCCCCCCCGATAGGTCTCTGGAAAGTAAAGTTAGCCCAGGACTGGCTGAACTGACAAGTTGAAAGGATCCCGGAGAGACCTACCCTAAATCCCACACAACGCTGCGGGGCACAACTCTGATCAGGTTCAGCAAACTGACCCAGGACAGCCCAGGACCCAGGCAGAACAGGCTCACATTTGGCCAAGGTTTCTACGCAAAGACCTCGACAGGGGTGCCCCTGCCGTGACTTCCCTGCATCCCAGCTCCTAATCCAAAGCCAGGACCCACGGCTGACCCCAGCAGAGGCCAAGCGGATGGCAACAGGCCCGGCACAGGGCACGGAGTCCCGCAGGCACCCCCAGAACAAAGCGCTGGCACTGGGGAGACATCGGGGCTGGCAAACGCCTGGGTGTTTAAAAAATGTTCCTTTATTCTGAAGGGAAGAAATGAACAAAACCACAAAGCTGCCCCCGGGAGCCTGGGATGGACTTTGCTCCCCTCGTCCGCAAGGGGGGGGGACCAATGGCACGAGACCGTTGCCCGTCTGCCTCAGTGAGGCTCCCTGAGGTAGTCGTCTGGCAAGTACGGCTGCTTCAAGTTCCTGAGATGGTTGCCCGGAGGTCTAGAAGCCGGGGAGGCTGAAGAATCACAGGCGAGGCTTGATCTGCAAGGGCCTCCCTGAACAGAGAGAGAGAGAGAGAGAGAGAGAAGGAAAATAATGGTGAATTTTCACACTGAGGCAGGTAAAAAGACACCCCCCCTCAACCTCCCACCAAATCCCCTTTCATTTTTTTTTTAAAAATTATGCATACAGTTGTTTAATTTATTTTTAATTCATCTATATATGAAAGTGATAGTCTTGCTTAACAAAAAAAATATCAAATTTTACATACAAAAAAATTGAAAATAAAACAATAATCTTGTTTGGCAAACAGGCTCATTTTTTGATAACTGGTTTCCAGACTGACTCCATCAGCTGCCTCTCTTTCCCATTCCTCAAGGCCTTGAGGAGTGGCCAGATCCCTTTTCAATATCCGCAGTGCCCCACTTGCTTGAATGACTGACACACACCCCTCCCCTTTGCCCTCTGCCAGGGAGCTGTGAGGGAACAGTAAACCTCCCAGGGCCTCAGGGAAGGGAAACCCCCACAGCCAGAGGTGGGATCCAGCAGGTTCTCACAGGTTCCCGAGAGTAGGTTACTAATTATTTGTGTGTGCCGAGAGGGGGTTACTAATGGGTGATTTTGCCACGTGATTTCTGCCTTAGTCACGCCCCTCCTCTCAGCAGTAGCGCGCAGAAACAGTCTAGCAGGAGGTGCACTGGCGTGCGTGGCAGCCTGCACCTGCGTACATTTGTTTCCCACCCAAGGATTGGCGCAGTGGCTGCATCCTTGCCACAGCCCCGCCCCCGGAATGCCCGGCCATGCACCTGTAGTGCCCCGCCCAGCCCCATTGGCGCTACGCTACAGTTTGAATCCCACCACCATGGGAACTTGTTACTAAAATTTTTGGATCCCACCACTGCCCACAGCCCTGCTGATCACTGTCTTGCCAATCTGCACATCGCATGCTAAAGACTGAGGACAATTATAGTACGAGGTGTGGATGGATTGTTAACCTGGCCAGGCGACTCAATGCCAGGCTCCAAAAGAGCCATGAGGCATACAGGAATGAATCCCCACATCCAGGCGGATTGTCCCACGATACGATCAGCTGCACCTGCACAGCTGCACATGTGCAGCACGCAAAAGAAAAAAGAAGAAAAAGGGACCTCCCTGCAACGGCCGAGCAAAAATGAATTTGTTGCTGTAAATCCGTGTGGCAGTCATATTCAATACACTTAAGAAATAACTATTGAAGTCATTTCTTACCTATATATGCATGAACCTAAAGATAACATTTGATCACAGATGGGCTAGCTCAGGGGTAGGGAACCTGCGGCTCTCCAGATGTTCAGGAACTACAATTCCCATCAGCCCCTACCAGCATGGCCAATTGGCCATGCTGACAGAGGCTGATGGGAATTGTAGTTCCTGAACATCTGGAGAGCCACAGGTTCCCTACCCCTGGGCTAGCTGGAGGTCAACATAAGATGTACAGTGGGTTGTGGGTGTTTTACGTTTGTTTGTTTGTTTGCAATATGTGTGAGAAAATTTGCAATATGTGTGAGAAAAGACCGCATTACCCCATATGTCCCTACTCGGCCTCTGTGTTTAGCAGAGGCCAATTTGCTGGTGGTTCCTGGCCCCTCAATGATGCGGCTGGCCTCCACTTGGGCCAGGGCCTTCTCAGCCCTGGCCCCTGCCTGGTGGAACACTCTCCCTCCAGCTGTCTGGGCCCTGCGGGATCTTGGTGAATTCCGCAGGGCCTGTAAGACTGAGTTGTTCCACCGGGCTTTTGGAGTGTCCAGCCGCTGATTGAAGTGCCCCTTTTATTCCTCCGGTTCAGAGTTCCCTTTGCCATCTACAGGACCCACTTTTTCGTTCTGCTTCCCCCCTCTTTGGGAGGGTTTTAATTGGGGTTTATTGCGTGACGCCATTTTTGTTAATCTTACCGCTGTGTTTTAATTTTAATGGGGTTTTGTTTGTATATGCTGTAAGAGGAAATTATGTTGTGCACCGCCCAGAGCCCTTCAGGGGTTGGGCGGTATATAAAACCCATAAATAAAATAAATAAAATAAAAATTATTCAAACAAAAAAAGATCCTTACTGGTTGCAAAGGCGAGCATGATCCGATGGTGGTGATTTCCACAAGTGGGGGGGGGGGAGGGGGGCACAGCACAGTGACCGCGGGGCTTGCGCATGACAGGCTTCCCTGGGCAGGTGTTAGCTAAGGTGTGGTCAGGCAGTCCAGAGTCAAGGAGGGTAGCAAACCAAGGCTAGAAGGCACCAGCAGGAGATCAGGCAGGCAGTCAGGCTGAGAGCTGGAGAGCAGAGGAAGGCCAGGTAGGTAGAGCATACCAGGAATTGTACTCACTGCACCCAGGCAGAGCCAAGTCCCAGGCAAGTAGGATGCCCCTGCTAATGGGGCCAGGCTCCTGCAGAGACGTAGTCCTCTGAAGATGCCAATGAGTTTAGCTCGTGGAGCCTTCTGCCATACCAAGCAGCGATACAGGCACTTCTCCTTTTAGACTGAAGCTGTGGGCCTCCTTCGTACAATTGGCTCGTTCCTTGGCTAGTGAGTCTAACATTCCTTGTGATTCTTCCAGCTGCACGGTATCAGGCTCTGCCTCAGCTTGCACGGAAGAGGTCGGAGTTGGCTCTGTTGCCCGCATCTCCTCACGAGGAGCCAGTTCTGTCCTCACGGTGTCTTCAGGTTCTAGTCCTCATCACATGTGGACTGGCTCCTGACACCCTGAAGTTTCCTTACCCCATTCCCCCCCGCAATGGTTATCGAATTTCTCCCTGCCACTGGGGCTTTTCTAGTTGTTTTCTTTTTATTAGCAATCGAATATCATTATATCAAGCATTCCACCACTCCTTTTAAACGCCTTTTCAATACGATATATCAGGAATACTATTAATAATTCATATATATCCTTTTCTATTCCTCATTTTTTAGAAATAGTAGAAATAATGTGCTTTCCATTTATCTTGAGATTCTTCGATTGGTCTTTTGTTCACATAGTTGGTTAATTTTGCCATTATTACACATTCATTTAATTTATTTTCCCCATCTTCCCGGAACGGACTTTCTTCAGACTTCCATTCTGGTGCAAATACTATTCTTGCTGCTGTTATCATTTATCTGTACAATTCTTCCAAAAAATTTTGAATCTTTTTTTTTTGGCAAAATGTCCTGTGATATCCTCTTAACTTCCATAGTAGAATTAATTTTTCAAAATTTTCTGAATTCCAGCATGTATTTCTTTCCACTTTTTGTACTTTTGTATATAATGTTCATTTATTTACATTTCCAACTTGTTTACATTTCCATTCATAGTTCGCATCCATCTTCTCAATATCTTTTGAGTCAATATATATTATGGAAATTCGGGAACTTAATATTCGGGAAGTATTTTTTGAAATGAATAATAACAATTGCCACTGTAAGTTTCTATTTTATCTACTTTTTCTCATTATAATTTGCTTTACAATATTGTTTAACATCAGTATTGGGTTTACTAAGTGTCATATAGGGTATTTTATTATTTCTGTGAAGAATATTAGGATAATCACTATTTAGTGCCCATTATTATATTATAGTTTACTGTTCATAACTGTTATAATCATTTATAGTTTATCATTATATCACTGTTTAATATATTATATGTATTTATTTTTGGTTTTATTTTTTTCAGAATGGCATCACCACTGGATGGTTACGGATAGTTCTATTTCTTCACTATTCTGTTCTTTTTATTTCTATGAATAATAAATATAAAAATAATATCTTTCTTTCTTTCTTTCTTTCTTTCTTTCTTTCTTTCTTTCTTTCTTTCTTTCTTTCTTTCTTTCTTTCTTTCTTTCTTTCTTTCTTTATTAAATTTGTAGGCCGCCTCATCCCCGAAAGGCTGGAGGCGGCTCCCAACATGGCTGTTCCCAACAGCAAATAATACAACATAAAATTAAGCCATTAAAACTCAGCAGCAATTAATAAATAAATTAAAACAACCAGATTGTATAAACACATATATACACAGGCACCCGATCTAAGGCCAAAGAAGGAAAAGGAGAAGGAAGGGGAGGAGATGGGCAGGGCCCAAGGTGGAATTGGGGCCCAACCAGATGGTCCAGGCTGGCAGTTTTGATTTAATGGGGGGGGGGGTGGAACCACGGCCGGCCCCTCCAAAAGCCCAGTGGAATAGCTCTGTCTTACAGGCCCTGCGGAACTCGCCAAGGTCCCGCAGGGTCCGGACAGCTGGAGGTAGAGCATTCCACCAGGCAGGGGCCAGAGCCGTAAAGGCCCTGGCCCGGGTCGAGGCCAGCCGCATCCTCGCAGGGCCTGTAAGATCACCAGCAGTTCTGCCACCATTGATCGTAGCGGCCTATGTGGGACATAGGGGGTGATGCGGTCCCGTAGGTATGTGGGCCCCATGCTGCGTCAACATAATGTTATAACAATATGTGTTACGAGTTCTCTCACATCTCATATTTCATTTTACAAAAGAATGTACCTGGTCCTTTTTATTGCAGAGGTATAAAAAGTATACATGTGCAACTAAAGGAGCTAGAAGCTTACTTTAAAAACATAGAATGCTGAGAATTCAAAGAACCTGAGATGATAAGGTTATATTGATTATAAGGTTATATTGATATAATGGTATTCAATTGATGATTATAAACCCCTCAAAGAACCTCCACCACTTTGTAAGAGAAGGAAACTGCCATCAGAAGGACAGGAACCGGAAAAATGGCTGCCATACAAGAGGGAGAATCTGAACTTTCTCTCGAACGTGGCAGACATCCAGGCTTCGGTACGATCTTTTTCAAAATTTCCCAGTGAACCAGATTTGAAAAAGGCTGAAGAAAGGCAAGGGGAACCCCGCCACTCTATGGGGAGGCAAAGGAGAAAAAGCCCTTCCCAGCAATACTGAAAGTAGAGCATCTAACTTGTGAGGACATGGCCTGTACGGCAAAGGGCAGGTGAAACATCAGAAGTCCAACGGGGGCCAAGTAGGGACCAAGCGGGGCCTCAGCGGATCAGGTCAGGGAGTGGATCTGCCCCTTCCCACACCACAACTGGTGGGACCAGAATGCATTGCGCAATGGACTGCATGCAGGTTTGCTCAAAAGGAGAAATCTGTTCAGGTTAACGTGGGTGGGAATGGGGTGGAATCATCTGCTAGTGCGTGGCCTGCGCATTGCAGCACTGTGATGGCCCTGAAGGGCGCAACCCTTTCATTTTATTTGATTTAATATCTCACTCTCCCCGGCCTAAGCTGGGAATCAAACCAGTGGTGGGATCCAAACATTTTAGTAACAGGTTCCCATGGTGGTGGGACTCAAACAGTGGCATAGTGCCAGTGGGGCTAAATTGGTGAGAACTGACGGTGAAGCGATGGCCGGGCATTCACGAGGCGGGGCATTAATAAATTTTCTCTGTTAACTGTAAAAAACTCTTACTGTAAAAAAAAAGTTCCTAATTTCCAGCTGGTGTCTTTCTGTCCATAATTTAAACTCATTATAGCAAGTCCTATCGTCTGCTGCCAACAGAAACAACTACTTCTCCTCTAATTGACTGCCTGTCAAATATTTAATACTTTCAAATACTTCATTTTGTTTCTAGAAATCAAAAGAAGGAGACTTTCCTTAAACCAAAGGAACTTTACCATATCACTAAAACATGTTTTTTAAAACAGCTCAACAAGGGGAGAATTATCCCGTTTTTCTACAACGCTTCACTTCAACCAGCCACATAGGAAACAACAGGACTTTATGATTTTTGGACCTAATGGAATTTCTAACGGACAAGCAGACCCAATGAGTAACCCCCTCTCGGCACACAAAAAATAATTAGTAACCCACTCTCGGGAACTGGCAAGAACCTGCTGGATCCCACCTCTGGATCAAACCCAGTTCTGCAGATTAGAGTCCTGAGCGTGTATAAAGACTGCCAGGACGAAAGCAGGGAGGGCTGGATGCCTCCGTGGTAAAATCCCTCTCCCCCAGGCAGAGGCGTACTGGCCTTTGAAGGCGGACATATGAGGTTGTCATGGAATGATGCTATCGCTACAGTAAAGGGAAGTCACATATGACTGTGAAAAGCATCTTTGCCTTTTGATCTCCTGGAGGGAGGACAAGAAACTATGCAGAGGTGCTAAGATGAAACTTCAAAGGCCTAAGTTACCTCGTGGCCTGAACAGAGTTTTCCTGAGAAGGGGAAAACAAAGGTTTTTGGAATTCCATCTTGAGACGTGGTCAGGGAAGCATCTCTGGGCCATGGGTTCCCGGAATGGGGACAAAGAACCAAAAGTAATGTAACCAGTTGAGCAATCTCTCACTGCATTTATGTTTTATTTCTTTGATTTCTGTTTTTCAATAAAAATCGTTGAGATGTGAAACCAAGTCAGCGTAACCTGGCTTGCTGCAGAACATACCTTTTCCTTCAGCCAGTATTTCTGCCACCTGAGCCTGCTGCTCTGGTGTGATATCTTTAACACTTTTGCTTTCATGATAGAGGTCAAATGTCCCCCGGGCCACGGCTATTTAGTCAGAAAATCGCCCCCACACCCCTTCTTCTGTCCCCTGGGTCCATACACTGACTTCAAGATCTGGTGCAAAAAAAGCTTAGTCATGGTGGGGGAGGCGGCTGCCCACCCCCCCCCCCCGGAAAACTCAGATTTTACACCAGGCTACATTTTCCCTGGATATGGCTCTGCACCCAGGACAACTCCCACTGATGAATGCACCGCACCGGCCTTTTCTGTCTTCCTCATACAAATCCACCCCACAAACACACAGCTATCCCAGCCAGCTGACAGAGATACCCACAGCATTTCAGGAATCCCAAGCCACTGAGTGGCCTCACGCTGCCAGAGACCCGGGGGGGGGGGGAGGGGGGAGAAAGCCTTCCCCGTTCCCAAACAGCACACAGAGGTTATTCTACAGGGGGGGGGGGAGATGTATCAGCCTAGCACAGTGACGGCGAACCTTTTCGTGACCGAGTGCCCAAATTGCGACCCAAAATCCGCTTATTTATCGCAAAGTGCCAACACGGCAATTTAACCTGAATACTGAGGTTTTAGTTTAGAAAAAACGGTTGGCTCCGAGGCGTGCGTTGCTCAGGAGTAGTCGGTGGCTTTGCTTTGAAGCAACCGTGCAACTCTTCCAACGGGTGAATCACGACCCTAGGAGAGTTTACTCAGAAGCAAGCCCCATTGCCAGCAACCGAGCTTACTCCCAGGTAAAGGATCGTGGTTTAGTTCTTTGCATGAAAATCAGTGGGGTTTAGCAGCGCTTAACAGGGTTACCTACACTGCTTCCCCAAAACTAGATCTTAGGTTTAATGCTAATAATCGAGCCCAGTGGCCTAGACCAGCCTAGATGTGTGTGTGTGTGGGGACTCTATGTGTGCGTGCCCACAGAGAGGGCTCTGAGTGCCACCCGTGCCATAGGTTCGCCACCACTGCTATAGCCTGTTGTTGGCCCTCCAGAGAGAATGATTGGCCACTGTGTGAGGCAGGATGCTGGACTAGATGGACCCTCACTGGTCTGATCCAACAGGGCTCTTCAGAGGAAAGAAGAAGAGGAAAAAGAGGAGGAGGAGTTTGGATTTATACTCCACCTTCCTCTCTTGTAAGGAGTCTCAAGGTGGCTTACAAACTCCATTCCCCTCCTCTCCCCATAACAGACACCTGGTGAGGTCGGTGGGGCTGAAAGAGTTCAGAGAGAACTGTGACTGTCTCAAGGCCACCCAGCAGGCTTCCTGCGGAGCAGCAGGGAAACAAATCCAGTTCACCAGAGAAGACTCCGCTACTCCTTTGGAGGAGCGGGGGATCAAACTCAGTTCTCCAGATTAGAGTCCGCGGCTCCCAAAGTGCATTGGCAGTGAGCGGATCTATGGGATTCAACCTGCAAATCTCAAAATACTGCCGGTTCTCATCCTGGAATAACTGCGACTCAGACACATTTGCCATGACCAGTTATCTAGCTAACTAGCTAGCTAACTAACTATCTAACTAACTAGCTATCTAGCTAGATTGCTGGGGCAGGATGCAGCCATGTGCATGAATGCTAAAAATTGCAACGTACTAAGCGCACTACAGCCTTAATTTCTAGAGGGTCTGGAACATAAAAAAAGAACCCACCACCTCTAAAAACCTGCCCCCAACACAACTGCCCCTCAAAGCAAAACTGAGGCTCATTCCGCACATGCAGAATAATGCACTTTCAAACTGCTTTCAGTGCTCTTTGAAGCTGTGCGGAATGGCAAAAGCCACTTGCAAACAGTTGGGAAAGTGGTTTGAAAATGCATTATTTTGCGTGTGCGGAAGCGGCCTGAGTTTCAGCACTGACAGAGACCAAGAAATTGGGGCTGTCTTTGGTAAATAGGAACCGTTGTCAAGAATGTAGATGGAGGGAGGCCGTGCTGATCAAATGCACCTTAGAAGCCAGGGACGGCCTTCGGAAGGGGCGGCTGCACAGCGGGGGGGAGGGGGGAGACTTGGCAGCTTGCACATTCCCCAGATTGGGACCTGACGTCTCTGAGGTTTAGAAAGCCAAGGGTGGGTTTTAGGTTACGTAGCCTACAATTCCCTAAAAACTGGGGTTTCCAAACCGCCCCCCCTTCGATAGAGTCCCAGACTTAAAGCGGGTGTCATCCATGGGCAGAGACTCCCTACAGCCTGAGTGCCTGAGACAGTTGCAAGAAGCAGCCAAGTTTTATATCGGGAGCAGCAGTGGCGTAGTGGCTAAGAGCAGTGGCTAAGAGCAGGTGCACTCTGATCTGGAGGAACTGGGTTTGATTCCCAGCTCTGCCGCTTGAGCTGTGGAGGCTTATCTGGGGGATTCAGATTAGCCTGTGCACTCCCACACACGCCAGCTGGGTGACCTTGGGCTAGTCACAGTTCTTCGGAGCTCTCTCAGCCCCACCCACCTCACAGGGTGTTTGTTGTGAGGGGGGAAGGGCAAGGAGACTGTCAGCCCCTTTGAGTCTCCTACAGGAGAGAAAGGGGGGATATAAATCTAAACTCTTCTTCTTCTTCTTCCATGCAGAAAATTCTCAACTTGGCCAATGCTGGGCTCCCTGCGGGTGATTACGGGGGAGTGGCTGCTCCTCCTTGCAGGGTGGCTGAGCCAAGCCTGCTCCCCACCCTACTCCCCTTCTTTCAACTTGGTTAAACAAACTTCAGGCGGAGGTGTAAGCACTTGGTGGCAGTGATTCACGACTTCTGAGCTAATTTATGTAAAATAAAGAGGGCTCATTTAGCACCTTTCCGCCCTTAATATAACACCGATACATCAAGGGGAGGCCCGGCGGTCACAGAAGACCTGGCAATTAGTCACCTGCGACAGACACAGCTAATGGGCTTTAAGGAGGTGGAAGCAGGGTTGCCAATCTCCAGGTGGGCCCGGAGAGCCCCCGGAGTTCTAGCTGATCTCCAGGCTGCAAGGATCGTTGAGAAAATGGCTGCTTTGGAGGGCGGAGTCTGTGGCATCATATCCTTGCTAAGGTCCCGCCCCTGCCCGGGCACCATCTTGGAGTTGGCAACCCCAGACACGAGCTAGGAAGCAGTGCCCGGTGCGCCCAGCCGGCACCAGCGGCAAGGAAAGGAAGGCTGTGTTGTTTTTAATTATTTATAGTCCACCTTTCTAGCTCAGACTCAAGGCAGATTGCAGACACATTAAAAGACTAACTGGTTTATTGCGGAACAAGAAGTTTGTGGGCTCGAGCTCCCGTCTGCAGATACGCACGCTCGGCTGGCAGTTATGCCCACAGATGAAGATGAAAAAACAAACACGATTAAAAAGTGAAATCTAGAGGCCAAGAAATGTAGGAAATTCAGGCTTTAACATTTCTTTGCAAAAGGGGCAGATGAGTTAAGTGCAGCCATTTCTGGAAGCAGTAAGAGGAAATAAAGAGGGTGTGAACCATCAAACTTTGCCCCAAAACTTCACAGCCTGGGCATCTTACGTTACACTGACACCCATAATGTTCACAATGCTTTTTTCCTATACAGGTGAGTTTGTGTGCACACCTGCCAAATGACAACATACTTCATGAACCTGGAGATGGAGCTGTATCTTCAAAAAACATACTCTCAAGTGTCCTTTAAGGTCTCTTTTTTCGGTTCGTTTATTTAACACATGTATCGTCTTGTCTTTTCAGTAGACTTGCAACAAAATTGCAACAAAATTTAAAACATCAAAGGTGAACCAAACAATTAAACTAACAGGAGCCAGAAGATTAAAAAAACTATATACCTGCTGATATGCAATAAAAGAGACAAACGGCAGTAGTCATTATTAACCAAAATCCCTCTGGAAAAGCATAGCTTTTACCTTTTGATGAGAGACCACTCATGAGAGACTAGCAATGCGGGGCTCTGTCCAAATGGGATTCTATAAGCTTAGTTAGCATTGCTATGGGAAGAGCCGGCATGGTGTGGTAGTTAAGAGTGGTGGACTCTGATATGGAGAACTGGGTTTATTCCCCACTCCTCCACATGACCGGCGGACTCTGATCTGGTGAACTGGATTTTGAAGGATGTGAGCTTTCAAGAGATCAAAGCTCTCTTTGTTTGATACAAGTTGGAACAGAGATTCCCTGGGAAGCTTCAAGGGGAAATTACAACGGGAGATTGCTGAGCTTGAATTCATTCACAAAATCACAACACCATGGCTAAACAGGGACACAGGATTCTTATCTCACTACAAATGAATATTTTCTGCCCCTAAGCATTCTCTACTGCGTTGAACCTCTGCATCCTTCCTGACTGCCTTCTTTTCAGCTCTTCTTTCACCTTAAGATTGGGATACAAGGACTCTATTCCGATTCGTATCTGATAAAGGGTGCTTTGACTTCCCAAAACTTATGCTCCAAAAATCTTCTTGATTTCTGAGGTACTGCTAGATTTAAATCTAGCAGTTCTGGTACAGACCAAGACAGCGTCCCCCTTTGAAACCTCAGGAAAGGTTACTTGGGTTGACGTTCTTGAAAGCCACTAGAGAAGAAGAGAAGAAGAATCTGGATTTATACCCCACCTTTCTCTCCTGTAAGGAGACTCCAGGTGGCTTACAAGCTCCTTTCTCTTCCTCTCCACACAACCGACACCTGGTGAGGTAGGTGGGGCTGAGAAAGTTCAGAGAGAACTGAGACTACCGCAAAGTCACCCAGCAGGAATGCCGGAGTGCGGAAAAACATCTGGTTCACCAGATAAGCCTCTGCCACTCAGGTGGAGGAATGGGGAATCAAACCTGGTTCTCCAGATTAGAATCTATCTGTTCTTAACCACTACACCACACTACACCACTAGGACACTCTGCTTCCTAGGATAGGGAGACCACCAAGCAATTATGGTGGACTCTATCCATAGCAAACTGGGGTATTAATATCTGTGACATGAGAGGGGTGTTAAATAATGTGACGTAAGATGCTACTAGTCTGCATTTTGGGTCAAAAGTGCCACAAATAAATAAAAACCAGGTGTGAAACCACACAAATGTACGGCCACTTCAGCCAACTCCACAAATGGTATGGGTGGGGGCAATGGATAGGGCGGGCCGATCTACCTTTAAATCTTCTAACCCGCCGCCCCCCCCTCTGGATATAAGGCAGACAACTTGAAAAACTCTCACCCCATAAAACAGAGTAAAATTACAGATTAAAACTCTAGAGCCTGATAAATATGCAAGATGATGCCCGCTCTGGGCCCGGCATTAAGGACAAATTTTAAATAGTTTAAAAAAAGAGGGAGAATGATTTACAGCTGCAAACACAAGACCGGCAATATTTTCCGAGTTATAATATTGGCAGTTTTAAGTTGAGGTCGGAAGATGGTATGGAATAAAATGAGGAAAGTTTGGAAAGAGGGAGGGGTTTTTCACACAATGCGTGTACAGGAGGCCGAGGGGTTTGGTTGCTATTCCGGTCAGCCCCCTTTCCCTGGTTGGCAGCGGAGGGCTGGTTAATCACCTCCCCAGTTTTTTTCCTTCTTCGAGCCGAGGGGGGAGAGCCGAGTGGAGCCTTTTATTTATTTATTTACGAGGCGCTATCAAATTCTTATGGGCGCCTCGTAAAATTGTCACTTTTCCCGGGAGGCTCTGAGGGGACGTTAACGGCCCGAACCTTCATCTACGTCCTCGTGGATCTTAATTATGAATTGCAAACAGAAAGGAGAGGGAAGAATTTTTTTAAAAAAACAAACCGAAGGGAAAGAAAACAAGAACCCCGAGAGAAGGGCTTGCGGACGCTGTGCTGGGAATTCTAACGAGATTTGGTTCATTGGATTCTAACTCTTTATCTTTAAAATAATTATCCTCGCTGCCCTAAAAAAAACACCCCTCCCTGCTAGTGAACGAAAATAAGCCTCATTTTTGAGTGCTTCCTCGTAAAAGAGGCAGTGTGGGGCAGTGGTCAGAGACTTAAGAGTGCGATCCAAGAGACCCAGTTCAAATCCCCGGCCTACCACGAAAGCTTACTGCATTTGCATTTATTTATTTATATGCCGCTTTTCTCCCCAGTTAGGAATCATGGTGGCTTAGAACACTGTTCTCCCTCCTCTGTTTTTCTCGGAAATGACAACCCTGTGAGGTAGACCAGGCTGAGCATTTGAGATGAGCCCAAGGTCACCCACCAAGATTCCATGGTAGAAATGGGGATTGGAGCCCGGGTAGAAGTGGGGATTCCAAGCTCAACACAGTATCCACTGTGCCACACTGGCGCTCTACAGGATGATCTTGGGCAGAGGCGGAGTGCTCACAGGGACATGTGAGGTCACATGTCCCCGGGTACACACCAGTTGGTCACGTGGGGGGACAAAGAATCGAACCCCACCCCTCCCCTTGACCCAGAGCACCTGGGCGGGGTGGAATTGAGGGATGCCCAGCAGCAGCCCAGCCAGGTAAGTGGGGCACGGGGGAGGCACTTGGAGCAGCGGGGGTGCCATTTCATCCCCCCATGCCTGGGTGCCATTTCCTCCTCCCCCTATGCCTCTGATCTTTGGCCAGTCATTCTCCATCTAACCCAGGGACCCCAATCCTTTTTGGGCCTGTGGGCATGTTTGGAATTCTGCACAGCCAATCAGAAGCCCTGCTGGGCAAAAGCCCCAGTTGGCCCCACCCCCTTTCTAAAAGCACTTGGAAGGGACCAATGCTGTGGTGTCCCTGGGCACTGAATTTGGGGGACCTGATCTAACACAAGATTGCGGAGAGAACAAAATGGGAGAGGAAAGATTCATTTATGCTCGTCTGAACTAGTTAGAAGAAGGGTGGGATAATAATGAGGAAAAGGAAATGAAAAGCTAAATATTCCTGCCTTCAGTGGCCAGACACAACAGAAATAACTCTGTGCTCGCAGACAAGGCTATAAAAAGGACAGCAGCTTCTCTCCATAATCTCATATCTGGAATCTACTTTAAAGTTCACAAGTTGAAGGAGTGCTCGGGAACAGGATGGTGGTGGAAAGGGCCATCAAGTGGCAGCTGACTTACGGCGACGCAATAGGGTTTTCAAGGCAACAGATGACCAGAGGTGGTTTGTCACTATGTGCCTCTGTGTAGTGACTTGGTTAGAGCACTGTTACAGAATATCAGTACATTTCGGGTTTGGGTATTTTTAACCTGTACTTTTTTGTACCGAATAAAACCAATACGAATAAAACCTGTACCGAATAAAACCTGTACCGAATAAAACCAATACGAATCAGCTTTATTTGCCTATTACTGAAATTATTCGGGTGTTATTCGGCTTTTTTTGCCCCAAGTGTATTGGGCTTTACGAATACAGCTGGGATTTATTATTGATAGAAGAAAAAGCCGATATGGCTTCTTTCGGGTTTTTCTGTGATTTCAATTTTTTGAATCAGCAACACTAGCAGTGACCTTGGACTTCCACGGTGGACTCCCGTTCGAGGGTCTGCAAAACTGTGCTGTTCGGTCAGACATTCCGTGGAGGCCCAGCTGTTCCATCTATCCCCCGTGGGTACGTGGCACTCTACTGTAGGTGCGAACTATTGTCACCATCATTTATTGGTCTACCACCTAACTGTTATTGGTATTTATTCAATTTTAAATATTAATTACATTTTTAATTGGACTGTTTTAACTAACTGAAATAACTATATTACAAATTTTAGATTGTTGCTCAGTTTCCAATTTTACGGTCTTTGTATGCTGAGACACCTTCATTGTATCTAACCTGGATAGCTTTAAAAGGGGCTTGGACAGATTGATGGAGGAGAAGTCGATCTGTGGCTACCAATCTTGATCCTCCTTAATCTGAGATTGCAAATGCCTTAGCAGACAAGGTGCTCGGGAGCAGCAGCAGCAGCAGCAGGCCATTGCTTTCACATCCTGCATGTGAGCTCCCAAAGGCACCTGGTGGGCCACTGCGAGTAGCAGAGTGCTGGACTAGATGGACTTTGGTCTGATCCAGCTGGCTTGTTCTTATGTTCTTATTGCTGCCGATTTGTAAATCGCCCTGAGCCAGCTCTGGGAGGGGCAATTAAGAAATCCGGGAAATAAATAAATAGCGAACGAACGAGCGAGCGAGCGAACGAACAAACGAACAATGAACTAACCAGGGCCAATCTTGCTTAGCTTCCCAGACCTGACAAGACTGGCTAGAGAAATACCACAAAAGGTACACTTGTAGCTCTCCCTGCACGTAGATCTACCGAAGCACAGACTTCTCCGAAGCCAAGATGCAAACACTCCGACTGGCCATCGCTACTCCGCTGCTCGTACTGCTGAGCAGTCGAAAAACTGCCCCGTCCCATCTGCCGAGATGCAGGTGAGCAGTTTTACTCCTGACCCAGGGCTGCTTCAAACACGGGGGCCTTCCTGTGGGGAGTGCCTATAAAACATGCTGTAGTTTTAAAAACCTTTTAATTTGTTACACTCTAGTACCCCTCTCCCTCAGCCCTCCCAGAGAGTGCTGAGTGCCGTGACCCACTCCGCGCACACATTTTAAATGCCTGTAATGTTGTGACTCCGTTTGTGATGGGTAAGGAGTATCTTTTCTGTTGACACACAAAGATGGTTGAATGGAACTGAACAAATGAGAAACGTTCTGAAGATCAGGACAAAAAGGGGAGAGCAAAGAGGCACGGGAGGAATTGGAGCCCTTGATGCCAAACGCACCTGAACGACAGCAACCTCGCATCTTCCCTTCCACCCACTGATGCACAATATGCTTTAAGAATGCCCCCCACACACATACCAGAAGACTCCGGGGAAGGAAAGGAGCCCCATTTGAAGTGGCTTGTTCGGTAAAGCATTTATTCATTCGTGGTGATAACATTTTTGAATTTGTTACAGCCTCCACTTGTTTAAATTTGATTTTTAATTTTAATATTAATTTATATACCACCCTCCCCTGCCTTCACAATAACCCTGTAAGGTAAGCCTGGGAAATCCCATATTTTACAGGTAGGCATTTTAGGTATTCTATAGCACAGCAGTGTCTGGGTTAAACTGCACCATATTCTAGGACCGTGGTGGCGAACCTTTGGCACTCCAGATGTTATGGACTACAATTCCCATCAGCCCCTTCCAGCATGGCCAATTGGCCATGCTGGCAGGGGCTGATGGGAATTGTAGTCCATAACATCTGGAGTGCCAAAGGTTCGCCACCACTGTTCTAGGACTTCCTGAAGGGAGATCCAAGACCTCCTCAAGGAAACAGACTAAGTCTATCTGTTCCAGTACCCTGTTTCTACCAGGAGCCGATGAAGGGCAAAGTCTCATCCTGCTCTTGCCCCCCAGAAACTGGCATTTGGGGGCACCCTGCCTTTGAATATGTAGACAGTTCAATCATCACAGCTACAGCCAGTGGTGGGATTCAAATAATTTAACAACCAGCTCCGGTGGTGGGATTCAAATAATTTAACAACTGGTTGTTTACAAGCACCATTTTAACAACCGGTTCTGCCGAAGCGGTACGAACCGGCTGAATCCCACCACTGGCTACAGCCCTTTCTTCTTCGAGTAAAGTCATCACCACCCCTTGTGGCAGTGAGTCCCTCAAGGTAATTATGCACTGGGCAGAACAGGTGCTTCTTTTTGCCTGCCCCAAATTTCACGACCCCGTTGTCAAATTCCACAGAAAATGTTTTTTTTTTTTGCTGCTCATATCTCCCAGCTTCCTTAACCGAGAGACCTGATGCTTGTTCTCTGAATAATCAAAAGGACGCTGGGAAAATATTCCACCTCAGAAGAAGAAACCCAGCTTCGTTTCTCAGAATCAATAACAGATATGCAAAAAAAACACCCCCCCTCTCAATGAATAATCATTTCGAAGTGCAACATAATCTGTTACACTTGAGGATAGAGAATAAAGGAGCATCCAGAGAGCAGAACCGGGGCGACACTTGGATGGGCGAGCGCCACGGTTTGCGGCCATTTATCAAAGTTCTGCTGATCAGGGATTCATTTCTGGGGAGCCCTATAAATATCTTGCTTTGAGCTGAATAGGAACCTCTGGCCAGCCCCTCTTCCCCCTGCATCCACAAAGACCCCGAAGATGCATCAAAATATCTACCCACCCCACCCTGGCCAGCTGCCTGACACAAACACACACATCCTTTAAAAAAAAATGTCGTCGCTGGTAGCCCGTTCAAATTGTGCGATCAATCTTGCGGCGCGTGAAGCAGCCGCTTACTTTTTCCCGCCACCCCTCCGTATTTCGGGAGTGGCGCCATCCATCTTCTCGGAACCAGGTATATAATTTCTAGTTAGCAGAGCTTTGACTAAGAAGCCCCTTTTTCATTATGATGATTGAATATCCTTGAGCGAGAAGAACGCAGCTGGGAAGGCGGCGGCTCAGTCCGGTCATGGCAGAAAGTTGCGTTTTTGCTGAGCCTGGGAGAGAACCGGGACTTCTGGCACGTGTCCTGGCGCTGGATGAAAACCTACAGACCCGTTCAGCTGGGATTCGTTTAAAGAAAAAACTCTATTTCGTGGGGGGTGGGCTTCAGAATGCGCAGGGCCCTGTTTAAACTGAACAGGTGCCCCTCTCCCCCAAGCCCTTGTATCTCCGAGACCGCATCACCCCATATGTCCCTACACAGCCTCTCCGTTTGGCTGAGGCCAATCTATTGGTAGTCCCTGGCCCCTCAATGATGCGGCTGGCCTCCACGCGGGCCAGGGCCTTTACAGCTCTGGCCCCGGCCTGATGGAACACTCTTCCTCCAGCTGTCCGGGCCCTGTGGGACCTTGGTGAGTTCCGCAGGGCCTGTAAGACAGTGTTGTTCCGCCAGGCCTTTGGAGGGACCAGCCGCTGAAGGTGCCTTCCCTTTTAGCTCTTAACATCTGGGCCCCTTCCATCTAATGGGAGTCGCCGTTCCCCCCCTCTTGGGGAGGATTTAAAATTAGGGTTTCTTGGACGCCTCTTATTATTATTTTACTGCTGTTTTTAAAAGTTTTAATTGTATTTATACTTGTATTGCGATTTATGTTGTACACCGCCCGGAGCCCCTCGGGGATGGGGCTGTATAAAAGTCTAAATCAGGGGTAGGGAACCTTTAACACTCAAAGAGCCATTTGGACCCGTTTTCCACAGGAAAAGAAAACACTTGGAGCCACAAATAATTTTGGACATTTAAAATAAAGATAACACTGTATATATTGGGGTTTTTTTTACCTTTTACTCCACTCATTCTGAGAAGCGCATGGATGCGCCCACCCTGCTGCCTGCAGGGCGAGCAAGGATGGGGCCAGTGGCTTGGCCTTGGCGGCCTCTGGAAAAGCGCCCGCCCCGCTCGAATGGGGTGGACGAGAGGGGAAGCCCGCGGCACTACCCAGCCAGCCACAGGCAATTGGTGCACCTGCCCTGCTGCCTGCAGGGCGGGCAAGGATGAAGCCGGCGGCTCGGCTTCGCCGTCCGCCAGGAAAGCGCCCGCCCTACTCCAATGGGTGGGCGAGAGGGGAAGCCTGTGACGCGGCCCAGCCGTCTGCGGGCAATTGGTGCGCCCGCCCTGCTGCCTGCAGGGCAGGCAAGGATAAAGCCAGCGGCTCGGCTCGTGGAGCCGCAGTGCAAGGGCAGAAGAGCCGCATGCGGCTCTCGAGCCGCAGGTTCCCTACCCCTGGTCTAATTAATTGATTGATTGATTGATTGATTGAATAAATAAATAAATAAATAAATAACCTGGACTGCCCAGGCTAGCCCAATCTTGTTAGATCTTGCAAGATAAGCAGGGGGGTTCCTGTTAGTATTTGGACAGGAGACCACGGTTGCCATGCACCTCTGAGCACCTCTTGCCTTGGAAAATCTATGGAGTTGCCATAAGCCAGTTGCAACTTAATGGGATTTTCCACCACCACCTTCCAAAGAAGCCACTTGAGAAAGACAGAAAGGCTAGTAACACAGTCCCAACGCAGGTTTGGGGATTCAACTGTCTACCAAGTAACGGGTTTTTGTATTGTCAAAGGATTTCACGGCCGGACAAAACAGGTTGTTGCGCACTTTCTGGGCTGTGTGGCCGTAGGAGGTTAAGAGCTTGTGTATCTAATCTGGAGGAACCGGGTTTGATTCCCAGCTCTGCCACCTGAGCTGTGGAGGCTTATCTGGGGAACTAGATTAGCTTGTGCACTCCCACACACGCCAGCTGGGTGACCTTGGGCTAGTCACAGCTTCTCGGAGCTCTCTCAGCCCCACCTACCTCACAGGGTGTTTGTTTTGAGGGGGGAAGGGAAAGGAGATTGTCAGCCCCTTTGAGTCTCCTGCAGGAGAGAAAGGGGGGACATAAATCCAAACTACTCCTCCTCCTCCTCCTCCTCTTCTTGTTCTTCTTCTTCTTGTTCTTGTTCTTGTTCTTCTTCCTCCTAACGTTTCGCTGCATCTGTGGCTGGCATCTTCAGAGGTGTCTCACAGAGAGAAGCGTGTTACATGCCAACGTTAGGAACAGGATCTACCAGACCACGGCCGCACAGCCTGGAAAGCCCACAACAACCAGTTGACCAGTTTTTAATGTTTACAATACGCAACTCTCTTTAGACGCATCCAGCGTGCATTAATGAGCAGATGAAGCCACGGCTCAGGACCGAGAGATGCCTTCAAGTGGAACATGACCTGAAGCGTTCTAATGCAACCCCCGAAAGGGGAGAGGAAGCTCAGGTTCTAACCTGCCCTGTTGTATTCCCATGTCAAAAGCCAGCCATCCAAACACCCCTCCAATGCCAAGGGCCTGAAGGAGCCAGATTTAGAGTCCACCCCCAGCACCCGTGCAAAACTGTTTATGCACGTTGAAAACAGTCCTCTGCAAAGGTTGCCACCTTCCAGGTCACGCTGGGAGATCTCCAGGATTCACAACTCCAGGAGTTAACAACGTATGAGCCTGCTTTCTTTATCCTGGGCCGGGGCTTTTCATAATGTTGGATGTTTAGTTCATGTGCGCTCAAGGTTTGAGTCTTATGATTTCTGTTCTTTAAGCCACCTCGGGCAGGTCGCAGAAGAGGCGGAATGAAAATGTGTTTTTTCTTTAAAAAAAAGAATGAAATGTTTTCAGATAGGGACTGAGAAACCCGAAGAAGGAGGGGCTCTTACACAAAAATACATTGAGAAAGTCCAAGACACACACCCCCGGAATGTTATCAGTGAGGCTTGTGTGTGTGGGGGGGGGGGGGGGTCAGTGAGCAACAGGCAACCTCAGCAGGGCCTTTCAAGGCAAGACACACGGAGATTGGAAAAACTACGGCTCAGGAAAGCACACTTACTGTGTTCTCTAACCTTTCTTCTACGCTGCAGAGACACAGGTACTATCCGATCATTTCTTGCAGCCAAAAGGACTTTCAAAACACCACAGGCTCACCGCAACTATAACCGCCTAGAACATACGCTTTTACGTGAGAGAATCCACACTTGCTGCTAGAACACGGCCATACAGCCCAGAAACCACACAGCACCCAAGTGATTCCGGCCGTGAAAGCCTTTGACAATACGAAGGAGAGGTAGTTTGCCACTGCGTTCCTCTGCAGAGTCTTCCTTGGTGGTCTCCCTTCCAAGTCCTGACGCTAACTGGCATCAGAGATCTGATGAGATTGGGCTATACCACGCCACTTTCCCTCCCCCAGGAAGCGTGTGCAAACATGTACACCTGTGTGGGCATAAAGTGCCCATCGAATCACAGATGACTCACCTGGATCCAGCAAGAGGCTTTCCAGGCAAGAAGAAGAGTTTGGATTTATACCCCCCCCCTTTCTCTCCTGTAAGGAGACTCAAGGTGTCTTACAAGCTCCTTTCCCTTCCTCTCCCCACAACAGACACCTAGTGAGGCAGGTGGGGCTGAGAGGGTTAGGAGAAAACTGTGACTAGCCCAAGATCACCCGGCAGGAATATAGGAGTGTGGAAACACATCTGGTTCACCAGATAAGCCTCCGCCACTCAGGTGGAGGAGTGGGGAATCAAACCCGGTTCTCCAGATTAGAATCCATCTGCTCTTTGCCACTATACCATGCTAAGATTTGCCCATTCTCCCCCTGAGTGCGGGACGTTTCCAGCAGCGGATCCACATTCTGGAGAGTATCAGCCCTGGTCAAATGCTGCCGATAAGGCCCCTTTGTTGAAGCTTTAGCTCAGGGAGAAGATGACGTGGAAGTTCAAGTCCCCCCCCCCCCGACTCAGCCCCCCTCCTGGATGTCCTAAGCCCACCGCAGGACAGTCGCTATTGTCTGAGACCGGCTCTGGGCTCTGTGGTGGCGACAGAAGCCGAGGAGGGTAATCCGGCAGGCGGGAGGGCGGGGGTGACGGAATCCTAAAAGCGTTTTGTCGGTGATTTGTGTGTGGGGGCAGAGGCGGCCTGCACAAATCTCCTGTGACGTGGCCTCTCGATCCCACTTGTCAACGCGTTCACAAACACAATGCTTCCGTTTTGGTGACTCATTGACCATAAACCCGGCAGATGAGCTCCCCGGCATCTGACAAAAACGCAGCCACACATGAAGCGTGCAGGAGTTATCCGTTATGACGGGGAGCAGGCCTCGGCGTGCAGAAGCGGGCGGCAGGTGAAGGATGGCTGCTTATAGAAACATGGAGTTGGAAGAGACCCCGGGGGCCATCCGGTCCAACCCCCTGCCGTGCAGGAACACACAATCAAAGCACTCCTGACAGATGGCCACCCAGCCTCTCTTTAAAAACCTCCAAAGAAGAAGAAGAAGAAGAAGAAGAAGAAGAAGAAGAAGAAGAAGAAGAAGAAGAAGAAGAAGAAGAAGAAGAAGAAGAAGAAGAGGAGGAGGAGGAGGAGGAGGAGGAGGAGGAGGAGGAGGAGGAGGAGGAGGAGGAGGAGGAGGAGGAGGATTTTGGATATATGTGCTCTATTTTATGCGTTGTTCACCGCCCTGAGCCCTCCAGGGGAGGGCGGTATATAAACCTAATAAATAATAATAATAAATAATAATAATAATTTATATCCCCCTTTCTCTTTTGCAGGAGACTCAAAGGGGCTGACAATCTCCTTGCCCTCCCCCCCTCACAACAAACACCCTGTGAGGTAGGTGGGGCTGAGAGAGCTCCGAGAAGCTGTGACTAGCCCAAGGTCACCCAGCTGGCGTGTGTGGGAGTGCACAGGCTAATCTGAATTCCCCAGATAAGCCTCCACAGCTCAGGCGGCAGAGCTGGGAATCAAACCCGGTTCCTCCAGATTAGATACACGAGCTCTTAACCTCCTACGCCACTGCTGCTCCTCTGCACAGGCAGATGTGTTTCTGTCCATGGCACAACCTCCTGCGCCACTCCATCACACTTTGAGGTAGTGCATTCCATTGTCGAACAGCCCCGAAGGTGTTGTCCCGGTGCCATCCCCCCCCCAAAAAAAGTCTCTGCCTGGGAGTGGTCAGCTGGTCAGTTCAAGCGGAATCAAGGCTGGGCCACATTCTGCTACTAAGCCCGGTGCCTCAGGGCTGGGTATGGGAGACGGCCGGGCGAGACTCGGAGAAGGGCTGACGATCTTTTCCAGTAACTGCGATGCTAAATCATTGGTGTGGCTAGACGGAAAAGCACAAGCTATCGGATGCAGCCATTGGAACAAGAAGGATTTCCAAATATCTCGAGTGATGTTTCAATGCCCTCTCACTGGGCGCACAAGCTGGGAAGGATTTTCAGTGTTAGGAGAGGAAGGAGCCCCCGAGGCCGGGCCGTGATTAATACGCAGCCAACGTGCATCACGGGTCCGCCAAAGAAGGGAGGGCTGGGCAGATCTGGAAGTTGCCTGCAAATCAATACGGAGCAAGCAAATGGGGCGGGGGGGGGGTGGTGGTGGAGCAGATACAATTAAGAGGAGCACAAAATGAAGAGATCAGAAAGCACACGGCCAAAGACCTCTCGGGCGGACAGGAAGCCGCAGCTCAAATTCTGAACAAGAGCTCATTGGCTGCACCCAAAAAGTGAAAAGCCCTTGAGGAACGGCTGAAAGGCTCCTTTGCTTCTGCTGTTATGCCACCTGTGTTAAGACTGACTGGTTTGGGAAGGCATTTCTAGGAAGGGAATGAGGCTGGGGTATAATGGAACAGAGGACACAAGAAGAAGAAGAAGAAGAAGAAGAAGAAGAAGAAGAAGAAGAAGAAGAAGAAGAAGAAGAAGAAGAAGAAGAAGAAGAAGAAGAAGAAGAAGAAGAAGAAGAAGAAGAAGAAGAAGAAGAAGAAGAAGAAGAGAAGAAGAGAAGAAGAAGAGGAGAATAAGAGAAGAGAAGAAGAAGAAGAAGAAGAAGAAGAAGAAGAAGAAGAAGAAGAAGAAGAAGAAGAAGAAGAAGAAGAAGAAGAAGAAGAAGAAGAAGAAGAAGAAGAAGAAGAAGAAGAAGAAGCAGAAGCAGCAGCAGCAGCAGGAGGAGGAGGAGGAGGAGGAGGAGGAGGAGGAGGAGGAGGAGTTTGGATTTGTACCCCAGCTTTCTCTCCTGTATGGAGACTCAAGGTGGCTTACAAGCTCCTTTCTCTTCCTCTCCCCACACCTTGTGAGGCAGGTGGGGCTGAGAGAGTTGTGAGAGAACTCTGACTGGTACAAGGTCACCCAGCAGGAATGGAGGAGTGCAGAAACACATCTGGTTCACCAGATAAGCCTCTGCCACTCAGGTGGAGCAGCGGGGAATCAAACCCGGTTCTCCAGATTAGAATCCACCTGCTTTTAACCCCTGCACCAGCCTGGCTCTCGCCATTTAGTATTCATGCTTGCCATTTTACATGTAATTTTGTATTTTGTATCATGATGTGCATTTGCCACCCTGAGCCTGGCTCTGGCTGGGAAAGGGCAGGATAGGAAGTCCAATAAAATGAAGTTTAAAAATTATCCTGCTGTTTTCTAGTCTTGTCATTCCATTGGCAGGTAGAAAACCATAGACAGGTCTTGAAAAACATCACAGGCTGCCCACGGATATACATAGGAGAGTCCCCCTTCTCCAGTGCCAGGTGGAACCAGTTTGGGGGACACTATAATATAATGGGATGTTTATATAATGGCAAAGCTGGCTTCCCAGGGCAAAGCGAGCGACGTTATCCTTCCACCAAGCAAATGGAATGCGAACAAGCAGCAGTGGAGTAGAAGGTTAAGAGCTCGTGTATCTAATCTGGAGTAACCGGGTTTGATTCCCCGCTCTGCCGCCTGAGCTGTGGAGGCTTATCTGGGGAATTCAGATTAGCCTGTACACTCCCACACATGCCAGCTGAATGACCTTGGGCTAGTCACAGCTTCTCGGAGCGCTCTCAACCCCGCCCACCTCACAGGGTGTTTGTTGTGAGGGAGGAAGGGCAAGGAGATTGTCAGCCCCTTTGAGTCTCCTTGCAGGAGAGAAAGGGGGGATATAAATCCAAACTCCTCTTCCTCTTCCTCTTCCTCTTCCTCCTCCTCCTCCTCTTCTTCTTCTTCTTCTTCTTCTTCTTCCTCCTCCTCCTCCTCCTCACAGGGTGTTTGTTGTGAGGGGGGAAGGGCAAGGAGATTGTCAGCCCCTTTGAGTCTCCTGCAGGAGAGAATGGGGGAATATAAATCCAAACTCTTCTTCTTCTTCTTCTTCCCCACAAACAGGCCTAAAGTGAGAGCCTGAGGTGAGAGCATGAAAGAGCCGGCAGGCAGGAAGGCCGGCCGGCCGGCACGCACCCACGCACCCACACACACATCCCAAGATTAGTTCCCAAATCCCAGCAGGAACAGCAGCAGCACGAAGACTCCCAGACCTGTGGTAGATGAGGGAAGCAGCAATATGGCAGGACCACCGGAGGCACCTCCATGTGACTTCCATCCATAGCTCCTTCCCTGAGCCATGACTTCTGTGTCTCCGGCTGCTCCTTAATGAAATGCTTCCAATTTGGCAAGGGACTGAATGCAAATTGCAGAGAGCCGTGCAGAAAGCATGGTTTCAGAGGGCAGCTGTATTGGTCTGAAGCCAAATTCGGATCCAGCGAATGAAGGAGAGCCAGAATGGCGTAGCGGTTAAGAGCAGGTACACTCTAATCTGGAGAACCGGGTTTGATTCTCCGCTCTGCCACTTGAGCTGTGGAGGCTTATCTGGGGAACCAGATTAGCTTGTGCGCTCCAACTCATGCCAGCTGGGTGACCTTGGGCTAGTCACAGTTCATTGGAGCTCTCTCAGCCCCACCCACCTCACAGGGTGTTTGTTGGGAGGGGGGAAGGGAAAGGAGATTGTCAGCCCCTTTGAGTTTCCTTACAGGAGAGAAAAGGGGGACATAAATCCAAACTCCTCCTCCCCAAGATCAACAAGATTTTTTTTTTGAGGGGCGGGATATCAGCTTTCGCGAGTCAGATATCCTTCATGAGATATTTGAGGATGGGTGATTTGACTCTTGAAAGCTTATGCCCGTGGTGGCAAACCTTTGGCACTCCAGATGTTATGGACTACAATTGGCCATGCTGGCAGGGGCTGATGGGAATTGTAGTCCATAACATCTGGAGTGCCAAAGGTTCGCCACCACTGGCTTATACCCTCCAAGTCTTATTGGTTTGCCAGGTGTGATGGGGTTTGAACCTAGCTGTACCACACAATGTAAGGTTTATTTTATGGCAAAGAAGAAGCCTCTCTGTCTTTGAGGAGAACGTCAGGCTCAGCGGGTCAGCGTGGCTGTTCTCAGCTCTGAGGAAGCGTCTTCGCTACCTGCGACTCAAGAGGCTCCGTACAAGGGAAGCAATTATATTAGAGATTTGTTAACTCAATTATGAAGTAGTTTGTGATGCTTTTTAATTAACTTGTTCTGTATGCCTGATGGACCGTGGATTTGCCAGCATATGCCAGATGAGACATTCAAAGGGGGGGGGGGCGGTGCCATGATGTGGAATTGTGATGCCAAGGGGTGGGGGGAGAGAGGTGGAGGTGGCGGCAGGAGAGCACGGTCCGCCGGGACTGACTCTTCCGCACGCTTCACTGGAACAAAGTTAGTACTGTGCCAGCTAGAGAGAGAGTCCTAGGCAAGGAAACAAAGAAAAAGTTTTGGGGGCGGGACTCCTCCTCTCTGCAAGTCTTTCCCCAGCCCTGTTCCCATCAGTGAGCATTTCCAGAAACTCTGCTTGGTAGAACTGAATGACAGTGGTTGCAGCCAGTAGAAACTCCATTTGCAGCCAGCATAAACCAAGGCAGCCAGTGGTACAGCACGGGAACAGAGGATGACCGGGAGCTCTCTAAGAACATAAGAACATAAGAACTAGCCTGCTGGATCAGACCAGAGTCCATCTAATCCAGCTCTCTGCTACTCGCAGTGGCCCACCAGGTGCCTTTGGGAGCTCACACGCAGGATGTGAAAGCAATGGCCTTCTGCGGCTGCTGCTCCTGAGCACGTGGTCTGCTAAGGCATTTGCAATCTGAGATCAAGGAGGATCAAGATTGGTAGCCATACATCGACTTCTCCTCCATAAAACTGTCCAAGCCCCTTTTAGAGCTATCCAGGTGAGTGGCCATCACCACCTCCTGTGGCAGCATATTCCAAACACCAATCACACGTTGCGTGAAGAAGTGTTTCCTTTTATTAGTCCTAATTCTTCCCCCCAGCATTTTCAATGGATGCCCCCTGGTTGTAGTATTGTCAGAAAGAGAGAAAAATTTCTCTCTGTCGACATTTTCTACCCCATGCATAATTTTATAGACTTCAATCATATCCCCCCTCAGCCGTCTGCTCTCCAAACTAAAGAGTTCCAAACGCTGCAGCCTCTCTGCTCTAAGGCAGCCTGTGAGGTCAGAATCCTGTGTTTTTGAGTTCACCAGTGGAATCTGGCATTGTCCGTGAACTTAGCATGCCCTTGGCCTTTGCCTCTGGTGTTTTTCAGTACAAATAGCCAAGTACTGGTAGTATTTTTATCCTCCTCCAAATCTTTTTGCTTAGCGTCCAGCGTGAAGAAGAGCTCTGGTGAACTCAAAAACGTGCCCTCTTAGCTGGCCTTCCGGAAGGTGTCATGGGGATATTTCTCCTTGGACTTGTGGAAGGTTTCAGAGCACATCGGTCGAGGAGTCTGGCATTTCCCCCTTCCGTTTTGCAGCCGCAAAATTCCGGCTGATGCCAACAGGAACAAGCGCCACCCCTCCCCTCGACCCACCGGTTTCTCCTGTTCGGTTTTACGGTCCTCGGCATCTGCTCCGGCAGATCTTAGCCTCGGGAACTGACAAGAGACCAGCTTGCTGTTCGCCCAAATACCTGACGCAGATGGCGCAAGGGAAGCAACAGCCAGCGCGGAGGGAACGCAAAACCTCCGGCTCTCTCGCTGGAAGTAAATTGTACATTCACAATGTGTGAAGTTTGACTGAGAGACAGAAAACGGAGCTTATTTGAGGCAGGGTCCAGAGCTTTACTTTTTTCGAAGAGACTAAAGATTCACAGCCCGAAGACCTAGAATCTAAAGCTGTTTTCATCTGTAAAACTGACAAGTTTCTAAGAACATAAGAACGAGTCTGCTGGATCAGACCAGAGTCCATCTAGTCCAGCACTCTGCTACTCGCAGTGGCCCCCCAGGTGCCTTTGGGAGCTCACGTGCAGAAGGTGAAAGCAGTGGCCTTCTGCTGCTGCTGCTGCTCCCGAGCACCTGGTCTGCTAAGGCATTTGCAATCTGAAACCAAGGAGGATCAAGATTGGTAGCCATAGATCGACTTCTCCTCCATAAATCTGTCCAAGCCCTTTTTAAAGCTATCCAGGTGAGTGGCCATCACGACCTCCTGTGGCAGCAGGAGTGTTTACGAAGACACCTGAAGAAGACACCTGAAGAAGACACCTGAAGTACAACATGACAGTGCTGTCTGATACTGAATCAAAACTTTGGTCCATCTGGATCAGTATTGCCTACTCCAGCCGGCAGCTGCTCTCCAGGGGTCTTTCTCACCACCTCATGCCTGGTCCTTTCAACTGGAGAAGCCAGGGATCGAAACCGGGGACCTTTGGCATGCAAAGAAGATGTTTTCCCGCTGAGTCAAAGCCTAGAACCCATCAGGGGCAGGATGTCTTGAAGAATCTCACACTTAATGTCTTGTTGAAGGCTTTCGCAGCTGGACTCAACTGGTTGTAGTGGGCTTTCCGGGCTGTGTGGCCATGGTCTGGTAGATCTTATTCCTAACTTTCCCCTGCAGGATCTACCAGACCACGGCCACACAGCCTGGAAAGCCCACTACAACTAACTCACAATTAATATTTACAGTGGTGCATACAGTGGTGCATGCAGAGAGAAGGTGCATGCTATAGGGACCTCTCAAGAGCTCAATGCCCCCATTCCTTGGCTTAGGTAGACAGCCAGGGTGGTGTAGTGGATAAGAACAGGTAGATTCTAATCTGGAGAACCAGGTTCGATCCCCCACTCCTCCAAATGAGTGATGGACTCTTATCTGGTAAACTAGGTTTGTTTCTTCCCTCCTCCACAAGAAGCCTGCTGGGTGACCTTGGGCCAGTCACAGTTCTCTCAGACCTCTCTGAGCCCCACCTGCCTCACAAGGTGTCTGTTCTGAGGAGGGGGAAGGGAAAGGAGTTTGTAAGTCACCTTGAATCTCCTTAGAGAGGAGAAAGGTGGGGTATAAATCCACACTCCTCCTCCTCCTCCTCCTCCTCCTCCTCCTCCTCCTCCTCCTCCTCCTCCTTCTTCTTCCCTACCCCCAAGCATGACTTTGAATGCCTGGGAGACTGGATCTTTGGCAGCAAATCAACACCCCCGTTGACCTCTCAACCTCTGCTGATGCCTCATCCCAACTGGGCATTCCGCCCACTTCCAGTCCATGCTGGCATCACTTCTGAGGCCACAGCCAGAATGCTGTTCCACGTGCCAACATCGCCGACCGAGTGCTCCCTCGGCCGGGCTTCTCTGTCCTCGATTGTGGGTTCTGTGTCCAAGAAGTGATTCAGGGGCAACTCAAGCAGGCTACAGCGGGCCCTCTGGCTAGCCCGTGACTCACGGCGGGGGGTGGGGGTGGTCCCCGAACGACCCTGGAGGGCATCCCAGGCGGGGCTCAGGTGGGCGCTCGCGGGGCGAGGAAGGGGAACCTGCCAAGTTATTCCTGCAGCAAAGGAAGCTGTAAACAAAAATAGAAACGCTGTACCTCAATGAATTTTCCAAAGCGAAAGTGTTTTGAGCGTGCTCAGCGGAGCCGTTAAAAAAGACTGGAGCGAGCATCTTCCATTAACGTTACGACCGTGAAATATGACAATAAAATGATAGCCGTATGGTCGCAAATTTGCAGCCCGCCGAGTTGCCAGGGGTTTATCCTCACTCAAACGTGCAGAGAGCTGTAAAATGTTTACAGAAAGGGTCGTTTGCCACCATAAAATCCTCCTTTCTCTCCTAAACAAGGCTGAGTGGAGTCATTTACAAACCCCAGAACGTTCATCGGGGGAGAGGGGAACATCTGTTCGCTCCGGGAGCCCGCAGTGATCTTCTCGAACAAATTAACTAAAATGGGTGCTTTCTAATTAAATTAGCACTCGATTGGAAGAGCCCCTCGTCGTCGGTGTGCATTCGGTTACTATTATCACGGGGAGGACCGCTGGTCCGGTGCAAGCTATTTAACTGGAAGGTGAAATATGGAAAAGCACATTACCTGCGGACGATTACCGAAGCGACGGGAGCCTTTCTCCTGCCCTCGACCGTCGCCGCATTACAGAGCACATGGTGTGTGTGTGTGTGTGTGTGTGTGTGTGTGTGTGTGTGTGTGTGTGTGTGTTGGGGGGGGGGGGGAGTGGGGGGGGGGGGGGGGGGGGGGGGGGGGGTGGGGGGGTGGGGGGGGGGGGGGGGGGTGGTGGGTGTTGGGGTGGGGGTGGGTGGGGGGGGGTGGTGGGGGGGGGGGGTGGGGGGGGGTGGGGGGGGGGGGGGGTGGGGGGTGGGGGGTAGGGGTTGTGTGGGGGGGGTGTGGGGATGGGGGGGGGGGGGTGGGGGGTGGGGTGGGGGGGGGGGGGGGTGGGGGGGGGGGGGGGTGGGGGGGGGGGGGGGTGGGGGGGGGGGGGGGTGGGGGGGGGGGGGGGTGGGGGGGGGGGGGGGTGGGGGGGGGGGGGGGTGGGGGGGGGGGGGGGTGGGGGGGGGGGGGGGTGGGGGGGGGGGGGGGTGGGGGGGGGGGGGGGTGGGGGGGGGGGGGGGTGGGGGGGGGGGGGGGTGGGGGGGGGGGGGGGTGGGGGGGGGGGGGGGTGGGGGGGGGGGGGGGTGGGGGGGGGGGGGGGTGGGGGGGGGGGGGGGTGGGGGGGGGGGGGGGTGGGGGGGGGGGGGGGTGGGGGGGGGGGGGGGTGGGGGGGGGGGGGGGTGGGGGGGGGGGGGGGTGGGGGGGGGGGGGGGTGGGGGGGGGGGGGGGTGGGGGGGGGGGGGGGTGGGGGGGGGGGGGGGTGGGGGGGGGGGGGGGTGGGGGGGGGGGGGGGTGGGGGGGGGGGGGGGTGGGGGGGGGGGGGGGTGGGGGGGGGGGGGGGTGGGGGGGGGGGGGGGTGGGGGGGGGGGGGGGTGGGGGGGGGGGGGGGTGGGGGGGGGGGGGGGTGGGGGGGGGGGGGGGTGGGGGGGGGGGGGGGTGGGGGGGGGGGGGGGTGGGGGGGGGGGGGGGTGGGGGGGGGGGGGGGTGGGGGGGGGGGGGGGTGGGGGGGGGGGGGGGTGGGGGGGGGGGGGGGTGGGGGGGGGGGGGGGTGGGGGGGGGGGGGGGTGGGGGGGGGGGGGGGTGGGGGGGGGGGGGGGTGGGGGGGGGGGGGGGTGGGGGGGGGGGGGGGTGGGGGGGGGGGGGGGTGGGGGGGGGGGGGGGTGGGGGGGGGGGGGGGTGGGGGGGGGGGGGGGTGGGGGGGGGGGGGGGTGGGGGGGGGGGGGGGTGGGGGGGGGGGGGGGTGGGGGGGGGGGGGGGTGGGGGGGGGGGGGGGTGGGGGGGGGGGGGGGTGGGGGGGGGGGGGGGTGGGGGGGGGGGGGGGTGGGGGGGGGGGGGGGTGGGGGGGGGGGGGGGTGGGGGGGGGGGGGGGTGGGGGGGGGGGGGGGTGGGGGGGGGGGGGGGTGGGGGGGGGGGGGGGTGGGGGGGGGGGGGGGTGGGGGGGGGGGGGGGTGGGGGGGGGGGGGGGTGGGGGGGGGGGGGGGTGGGGGGGGGGGGGGGTGGGGGGGGGGGGGGGTGGGGGGGGGGGGGGGTGGGGGGGGGGGGGGGTGGGGGGGGGGGGGGGTGGGGGGGGGGGGGGGTGGGGGGGGGGGGGGGTGGGGGGGGGGGGGGGTGGGGGGGGGGGGGGGTGGGGGGGGGGGGGGGTGGGGGGGGGGGGGGGTGGGGGGGGGGGGGGGTGGGGGGGGGGGGGGGTGGGGGGGGGGGGGGGTGGGGGGGGGGGGGGGTGGGGGGGGGGGGGGGTGGGGGGGGGGGGGGGTGGGGGGGGGGGGGGGTGGGGGGGGGGGGGGGTGGGGGGGGGGGGGGGTGGGGGGGGGGGGGGGTGGGGGGGGGGGGGGGTGGGGGGGGGGGGGGGTGGGGGGGGGGGGGGGTGGGGGGGGGGGGGGGTGGGGGGGGGGGGGGGTGGGGGGGGGGGGGGGTGGGGGGGGGGGGGGGTGGGGGGGGGGGGGGGTGGGGGGGGGGGGGGGTGGGGGGGGGGGGGGGTGGGGGGGGGGGGGGGTGGGGGGGGGGGGGGGTGGGGGGGGGGGGGGGTGGGGGGGGGGGGGGGTGGGGGGGGGGGGGGGTGGGGGGGGGGGGGGGTGGGGGGGGGGGGGGGTGGGGGGGGGGGGGGGTGGGGGGGGGGGGGGGTGGGGGGGGGGGGGGGTGGGGGGGGGGGGGGGTGGGGGGGGGGGGGGGTGGGGGGGGGGGGGGGTGGGGGGGGGGGGGGGTGGGGGGGGGGGGGGGTGGGGGGGGGGGGGGGTGGGGGGGGGGGGGGGTGGGGGGGGGGGGGGGTGGGGGGGGGGGGGGGTGGGGGGGGGGGGGGGTGGGGGGGGGGGGGGGTGGGGGGGGGGGGGGGTGGGGGGGGGGGGGGGTGGGGGGGGGGGGGGGTGGGGGGGGGGGGGGGTGGGGGGGGGGGGGGGTGGGGGGGGGGGGGGGTGGGGGGGGGGGGGGGTGGGGGGGGGGGGGGGTGGGGGGGGGGGGGGGTGGGGGGGGGGGGGGGTGGGGGGGGGGGGGGGTGGGGGGGGGGGGGGGTGGGGGGGGGGGGGGGTGGGGGGGGGGGGGGGTGGGGGGGGGGGGGGGTGGGGGGGGGGGGGGGTGGGGGGGGGGGGGGGTGGGGGGGGGGGGGGGTGGGGGGGGGGGGGGGTGGGGGGGGGGGGGGGTGGGGGGGGGGGGGGGTGGGGGGGGGGGGGGGTGGGGGGGGGGGGGGGTGGGGGGGGGGGGGGGTGGGGGGGGGGGGGGGTGGGGGGGGGGGGGGGTGGGGGGGGGGGGGGGTGGGGGGGGGGGGGGGTGGGGGGGGGGGGGGGTGGGGGGGGGGGGGGGTGGGGGGGGGGGGGGGTGGGGGGGGGGGGGGGTGGGGGGGGGGGGGGGTGGGGGGGGGGGGGGGTGGGGGGGGGGGGGGGTGGGGGGGGGGGGGGGTGGGGGGGGGGGGGGGTGGGGGGGGGGGGGGGTGGGGGGGGGGGGGGGTGGGGGGGGGGGGGGGTGGGGGGGGGGGGGGGTGGGGGGGGGGGGGGGTGGGGGGGGGGGGGGGTGGGGGGGGGGGGGGGTGGGGGGGGGGGGGGGTGGGGGGGGGGGGGGGTGGGGGGGGGGGGGGGTGGGGGGGGGGGGGGGTGGGGGGGGGGGGGGGTGGGGGGGGGGGGGGGTGGGGGGGGGGGGGGGTGGGGGGGGGGGGGGGTGGGGGGGGGGGGGGGTGGGGGGGGGGGGGGGTGGGGGGGGGGGGGGGTGGGGGGGGGGGGGGGTGGGGGGGGGGGGGGGTGGGGGGGGGGGGGGGTGGGGGGGGGGGGGGGTGGGGGGGGGGGGGGGTGGGGGGGGGGGGGGGTGGGGGGGGGGGGGGGTGGGGGGGGGGGGGGGTGGGGGGGGGGGGGGGTGGGGGGGGGGGGGGGTGGGGGGGGGGGGGGGTGGGGGGGGGGGGGGGTGGGGGGGGGGGGGGGTGGGGGGGGGGGGGGGTGGGGGGGGGGGGGGGTGGGGGGGGGGGGGGGTGGGGGGGGGGGGGGGTGGGGGGGGGGGGGGGTGGGGGGGGGGGGGGGTGGGGGGGGGGGGGGGTGGGGGGGGGGGGGGGTGGGGGGGGGGGGGGGTGGGGGGGGGGGGGGGTGGGGGGGGGGGGGGGTGGGGGGGGGGGGGGGTGGGGGGGGGGGGGGGTGGGGGGGGGGGGGGGTGGGGGGGGGGGGGGGTGGGGGGGGGGGGGGGTGGGGGGGGGGGGGGGTGGGGGGGGGGGGGGGTGGGGGGGGGGGGGGGTGGGGGGGGGGGGGGGTGGGGGGGGGGGGGGGTGGGGGGGGGGGGGGGTGGGGGGGGGGGGGGGTGGGGGGGGGGGGGGGTGGGGGGGGGGGGGGGTGGGGGGGGGGGGGGGTGGGGGGGGGGGGGGGTGGGGGGGGGGGGGGGTGGGGGGGGGGGGGGGTGGGGGGGGGGGGGGGTGGGGGGGGGGGGGGGTGGGGGGGGGGGGGGGTGGGGGGGGGGGGGGGTGGGGGGGGGGGGGGGTGGGGGGGGGGGGGGGTGGGGGGGGGGGGGGGTGGGGGGGGGGGGGGGTGGGGGGGGGGGGGGGTGGGGGGGGGGGGGGGTGGGGGGGGGGGGGGGTGGGGGGGGGGGGGGGTGGGGGGGGGGGGGGGTGGGGGGGGGGGGGGGTGGGGGGGGGGGGGGGTGGGGGGGGGGGGGGGTGGGGGGGGGGGGGGGTGGGGGGGGGGGGGGGTGGGGGGGGGGGGGGGTGGGGGGGGGGGGGGGTGGGGGGGGGGGGGGGTGGGGGGGGGGGGGGGTGGGGGGGGGGGGGGGTGGGGGGGGGGGGGGGTGGGGGGGGGGGGGGGTGGGGGGGGGGGGGGGTGGGGGGGGGGGGGGGTGGGGGGGGGGGGGGGTGGGGGGGGGGGGGGGTGGGGGGGGGGGGGGGTGGGGGGGGGGGGGGGTGGGGGGGGGGGGGGGTGGGGGGGGGGGGGGGTGGGGGGGGGGGGGGGTGGGGGGGGGGGGGGGTGGGGGGGGGGGGGGGTGGGGGGGGGGGGGGGTGGGGGGGGGGGGGGGTGGGGGGGGGGGGGGGTGGGGGGGGGGGGGGGTGGGGGGGGGGGGGGGTGGGGGGGGGGGGGGGTGGGGGGGGGGGGGGGTGGGGGGGGGGGGGGGTGGGGGGGGGGGGGGGTGGGGGGGGGGGGGGGTGGGGGGGGGGGGGGGTGGGGGGGGGGGGGGGTGGGGGGGGGGGGGGGTGGGGGGGGGGGGGGGTGGGGGGGGGGGGGGGTGGGGGGGGGGGGGGGTGGGGGGGGGGGGGGGTGGGGGGGGGGGGGGGTGGGGGGGGGGGGGGGTGGGGGGGGGGGGGGGTGGGGGGGGGGGGGGGTGGGGGGGGGGGGGGGTGGGGGGGGGGGGGGGTGGGGGGGGGGGGGGGTGGGGGGGGGGGGGGGTGGGGGGGGGGGGGGGTGGGGGGGGGGGGGGGTGGGGGGGGGGGGGGGTGGGGGGGGGGGGGGGTGGGGGGGGGGGGGGGTGGGGAGGGGGGGGTTGGGGGGGGGGGGGGGGTGGGAGGGTGGGTTTTGGGGGGGGGGGGGGTGGGGGGGGGGGGGGGGGGGGGGGGGGGAGGTGGGTAGGGGGGAGGGTGGGTGGGTGGGTGGGTGGGGGGGTGGGGGGGGGGTGGAAGGGGGGGGGCGGGGGCAGGGGGGGGGGGGGGTGGGGGGGGGGGGGGGGCACATTTCTAGGATGTTCCTGCAGGGGGTGCATTTTTGGATGTATCAGCACCAAAATTTCAGGGTATCATCTGGAGATGATGGCACTCCCCAAGTTTTATGCAGTTTGGTTCTGGGGGGCCAAAGTTATGGACCTTCAAAACTGTACCCCCCATCTCCTATTAGCTCCCATTGGAAACAATGGGGGATGGGGCACCCCCCCTTGGGAGTCCATAACTTTGGACTCCTTGAACCAAACCTCACCAAACTTGGGTGGTATCATCAGGGCAGTCTCCTGATGGGACCCTGAACGTTTGGTGCTGATATGTTTAAAAATGCACCCCCTGCAGGCACCAATGTCCTGGTGCAAAAAGAAATTTGGTCGTGGTGGAGTGGCAGCCCATGGGGGGGCATCCAACTCAGGTTTTGCCCAGGGCTACAGTTTGCCCAGGGCTGCCTCGTTACACCCCTGGTTCACCTCTAAATAACCACCCTTCAAATGCTTAAAGAGAGCAATTGTGTCCCCGCTCAACTGCCATTCCTCACCCAGTATATCAGATGAAAAAAATGGGGGGGAAGGGCGGAACTTGGCACCAGTCATGTGATGTCCTTCTAAAGCATTTGGCTGTTTTCATTACTAGCCTTTACCAGATTCAGTGGCGTACCTAGGCAAACTGGAGCCCTGGGCAAAACCTGAGTTTGATTCCCCCCGCCCATGAAGATGAAGATGAAGAGTTTCGATTTATATCCCCCCTTTCTCTCCTGTAGGAGACTCAAAGGGGCTTACAATCTCCTTGCCCTTCCCCCCTCACAACAAACACCCTGTGAGGTAGGTGGGACTGAGAGACTAGCCCAAAGTCACCCAGCTGGCGTGTGTGGGAGTGTACAGGCTAATCTGAATTCCCCAGATAAGCCTCCACAGCTCAGGTGGCAAAGCGGAGAATCAAACCCGGTTCCTCCAGATTAGATACGCGAGCTCTTAACCTGCTATGCCACTGCTGCCATGGGCAGCCACCCTGAAACAGCATCACTTTCAATGTTTAAACTGGGGACCTCAGATTCTCCCTTTAAATCCATGCCAAAGGGGGTGGATTTTATAATAATAATAACCTTTATTAGGCATTGAGAGGATAAAAGAAAGAAAGAGAGAGAGAGAGAGAGAAAGAGAGAGAGAAAGAAAGAAAGAAAGAAAGAAAGAAAGAAAGAAGGGGGGGGGGGTGGGGGGGTAGATGGGGGGGGGGGGGGGGGGGGAAGAGGGGGGGGGGGGGGGGGGGGGGTAGAGGGGGGGGGGGGGGAGAGGTGGGGGTGGAGGGGAGAAAGAAAGAAAGAAAGAGAGAGAGAGAGAGAGAAAGAAAGAAAGAAAGAAAGAAAGAAAGAAAGAAAGAAAGAAAGAAAGAAAGAAAGAAAGAAAGAAAGAAAGAAAGAAAGAAAGAAAGAAAGAAAGAAAGAAAGAAAGAAAGAAAGAAAGAAAGAAAGAAAGAAAGAAAGAAAGAAAGAAAGAAAGGCTTTCCGGTGGAAGCTGTATTTTTAATCCAGGGTACAGGCCCCTGGAAGAGACAAAGGCCGCTTCAATGTGTGGTCGAAGGCTTTCACAGCTGGAATCATTGGGGTGTTCTGGGGTTTCCGGGCTGCATGGCCGTGTTCCAGCCGCATTTTCTCCTGACGTTTCGCCTGCTACTGGAACACGGCCATACGCCCCACAACACTCCAAAGGCCACTTTGCACATATACACACGCATGTGCCACATGGGTATCCTGCCTTCGTTCCCACCATGGGCAAGCCTCCTGCCAATGCCCCCCTGCCCTCTCCATATACTCCAACTTTCAGCTATCACTTCCCTGAAATGTTTTCCACCATCGAGCACAAACGAGCACAGCACACGAATCCGACCGTCAGACTACCAAAGCCAGCGCTCGTCCATTCTGACTGGCATCGGCTCTCCAGGGCGGGAGGCCAAGATACTTCACATCACCTAGTACTTTTGACTGGAGGTGATGGGGATTGAACCTGAGGCCTTCCGCACGCTCAGCAGATGCTCCGCCACCGAGCCACGGCCCTTCCTCTTAGTCAAGGATGCGCGAATCAGCAAAGTCTGGACACCCTGGTCATACTTGGGACTCTAAACCTCTGCTGTTTCTTTGCCAAGAGCTGCCAGGGAGGAGGGTGTCATCCAGGGGCGGAGCGAGGGGGAGCGAGGGGGCGGAGTGGAGCGAGGGGGGCATGCCTCCACCGGGGCAGAGCGAGGGGGGCGGAGCGGAGCGAGGGGGCATGCCTTCACCGGAGCGGAGCGAGGGGGGCATGCCTCCACCAGGGTGGAGCGAGGGGGAGCGAGGGGGCGGAGCGGAGCGAGGGGGGCATGCCTCCACCGGGGCAGAGCGAGGGGGGCGGAGCGAGGGGGGCATGCCTCCACTGGGGCAGAGCGAGGGGGGCATGCCTCCACTGGGGCGGAGCGAGGGGGAGCGAGGGGGCGGAGCAGAGCGAGGGGGGCATACCTCCACCGGGGCGGAGCGAGGGGGGCGGAGCGAGGGGGGCATGCCTCCACTGGGGCAGAGCGAGGGGGGCGGAGCGGAGCGTGGGGGCATGCCTTCACCGGAGCGGAGCGAGGGGGGCATGCCTCCACCAGGGCGGAGCGAGGGGGAGCGAGGGGGCGGAGCGGAGCGAGGGGGGCATGCCTCCACCGGGGCGGAGCGAGGGGGGCGGAGCGAGGGGGGCATGCCTCCACTGGGGCAGAGCGAGGGGGGCATGCCTCCACCAGGGCGGAGCGAGGGGGAGCGAGGGGGCGGAGCAGAGCGAGGGGGGCATGCCTCCACCGGGGCGGAGCGAGGGGGGCATGCCTCCACCAGGGCGGAGCGAGGGGGAGCGAGGGGGCGGAGCGGAGCGAGGGGGGCATGCCTCCACCGGGGCGGAGCGAGGGGGGCGGAGCGAGGGGGGCATGCCTCCACTGGGGCAGAGCGAGGGGGGCATGCCTCCACCAGGGCAGAGCGAGGGGGAGCGAGGGGGCGGAGCAGAGCGAGGGGGGCATGCCTCCACCGGGGCAGAGCGAGGGGGGCGGAGCGGAGCGAGGGGGGCATGCCTCCACTGGGGCAGAGCGAGGGGGGCATGCCTCCACCATGCCCCCACACTGGTGCTCACCCGGGGCAAGATGCCCCAGCCCACCTCCTGGACACTACACCACAGGTGTCATCCCCCTCCCTCCAAATACGCCAGGCCAAGCCCAGTACCTGCTTCCTCCCTGGGCTTGTCTCGCTCCAGCTTATGGTCTTCCTCTGTGGGAGAGATGGACGGGGACAGGAGAGAGATGAAGGAGGGAAGCTTGCTCAGTTTGCTGGTTTGCGGGAGGGCCTGGCGGCTCCAGGCGCTCCCCTCTCGCTCGGTGCCCGAAGGCCCTGGAGTTTCTTCCTTTTCCCTGAAAAAGAAACGGGAAAAAAATACTCATGGAGAACCGTAAACACTTAGTGGATGACCTGGCAGGATTCTGTAGCCCGGTCGGGAAGTTGCAGGTCGCATGTATTGTTGAAGGGTGTCATGGCCGGAATAAATCGCGTGTTGCGGGTTTTCCGGGGTTGTATGGCCGTGTTCCAGTAGCCTTTTCTCCTGTGGCTGGCATCAGATGCAGGCGAAACATCAGGAGAAAATGCTGCTGGAACACGGCCATACAACCCCGGAAAACCCGCAACACGCGAATTATTCCGGCCATGACACCCTTCAACAATGCAACTTGGAAAACCCACAATGCACTGCAGGCCACATGCTCTGCCAGTGACCATGGGCCCCATGATACCACACCCCATCCTCCCCACGGGCAAGAAGTTATTGTTGTCGTTATTATTATTATTTCGTGGTCATTAAAAAACGTGTTACTGTCATCTTCCCGCGGGGTTAACGCCTGCAAGGTGGAAATCATTAAAAAAGTGGAAACATTTGCCCCACGAAAATACATATTTAAAATTATTACATGATCCAATTCGAACAGAAGGAAGGAAGCCTGGTCACTGCTATCGGGGACACACCAAACACAACGGAAAAGTTTCCAGAGCTTGCGTTTCTCTGCACTGTCACGCCAGCTGTCCTAGAAGTTCATACATTAAACCTCGCGCGTGCAAGACCTAGCGTTGTTTCCTGGTCTGCGGAAACACTCTGCACTTTCTCAGAGGGAACATCTTCTGGGAGTTGCCTCTGCAGCTTCCTCGGCCGCACCTGGCGTCGGAAGAAGGGCCCAACGGGGGCTGGAGCATCCGCCCCTCCCTCGCCTCGGCTTATGCTCTCGCCCACCCCGGGGGCCTCCCTCCTGGGAGTAAATCTGGCTAATGCGATGTTTTATCATGTTTGACATCCCTGTCGACAGTGCTAATAAAGACAGAGGGACTGAGCTATTTAAAAGCCCCTCTTGTCTGAGTGTCCCCCACCCTTTCCACGAAAGGGGACGGCAAAGGGGGGGCCCGCCGGGGGCTCCTCCAGCCTGCCCCCCCTCCCTCCTCTGGCATTCTTACTCAAAAGGGGCCAGGGAGGTATTTTACACCTCATCGACTCTGGGGATGTGAGCTGGGTGCCATTCCAAGTTTATTCTGTCACCCTGGATAACTCTGGAGAGTCCACAGAGCTCCGAGCGCTGCCATACAAGGACGGGCCGGGGGGTTCCAAGAAGGGCCCAATTTAGCGAGAGTGTGCCCGAGGGTCCAGCTAACTCCCAGCATCATTGCGGGGGGGAGGGCTGGCAAGATTCATGGGCCTCCTCGCCCACACAACCGTGGCTACTGTGGCCATCCAAAACGTCCCCAGAGGTGATACGAACACTTCCTGATCTTTGCTCATCGTCTCACCAGGAACCAAATCCCTTCGAAGCCAGCGGAGACTGACTCTCAAGAGGGCACGCGCCAGATCGGAGCCTGAGAGTTAGGCCGCCTGGCAATCGCCACACGCTTTAGGACAGATAGCCACGTCGTCTCAGGTGTTTTGCTGCACAACACACTTGTGAGGTGGGCCACTCCTAGCCCCATTTTACAGAAATGAGTCTGTGGCCGAACAGGGTCCGGTCCCGGAAGCCCACCTGCATGGGACGGGGAGTGCCCACAGGTGGGGTGTTGAGTGGGCTTTGGAAGCTGGCGGGCAACCCTGGGAAAGTTGATCAGCACCTCTCAGCCTAGCCTACTGTGCAAGATCGTTGTGACAAAGACTGCAGACAGACGTCTGTGACTAGCCCAGGAGCAGCAGTGGCGTAGGAGGTTAAGAGCTCGTGTATCTAATCTGGAGGAACCGGGTTTGATTCCCAGCTCTGCCGCCTGAGCTGTGGAGGCTTATCTGGGGAATTCAGAGTAGCCTGTACACTCCCACACACGCCAGCTGGGTGACCTTGGGCTAGTCACAGCTTCTCAGAGCTCTCTCAGCCCCACCTACCTCACAGGGTGTTTGTTGTGAGGGGGGGAAGGGAAAGGAGATTGTACGCTCCCTTGAGTCCCCTACAGGCCAGAACGGGGGGATATAAATCCAAACTCCTCCTCCTCCTCCTCCTCCTCCTCCTCCTCCTCCTTCTTCTTCTTCTTCTTCTTCTTCTTCTTCTTCTTCTTCTTCTTCTTCTTCTTCTTCTTCTTCTTCTTCTTCGTCACTTCATGCTCCTGGGCCAGGAAGACTTGGGAAGGACCGGCCAGGACCAAGAGAGACGCTCTCATGAGAGAGTCATGTGATCTGAGAATCTGGCTCTGATCTCCACCTGCCACTCTGAGCTGTGTGGGAGGCCATCTGAACCAGGACTGAAACACACCATCAGGAAACGGCCGACTACAAGGGAGGGACCCTGCCGTCGGGGTCGGGGGCACGGACAAGCAGCTGGGAAAGGGGTAGGTGCCCAGGTGCAGACAGATTTGGCCGCTGGGATGCCAGTGAGGAATGGTGGAGAGGCCCTGGCGGAACAGCCCCAGACAGAATTAGCAGGCCCTAACCCTCTTCTATTCTGGGCCTATATAAATATATCTGCTCCAGTCAGTAAGGCACAGGTGGGTCACTTGCTCCGGGTGGTGGGGAGACACGGAAAAATCCCCCACAGACAACAGGGATCCACTTTATTTGCACAGCTTAAAGCTACATAATTAATACTCTGACCCGTTGAGGGAATAATGCAACGAAATTCTTTATTAACGTTTTCTTTGTAAGGCTAGGCATTGAATGATAGGATTTCTGGCCGATTTACCACCTGGCTAAATTACTCAATGCGAATTAAATATCACAGAATAGGTAAATGGTCGCTTGTAGTTAAAAAAAGCAAGTTCAACATTCTTTTGAAGTCTCCTTTTCCAGTAACACACGAACACCCAGAGAAACTGATTTTTAAAAAAAACAAAAACCTTCCCCTCTTCCTTGCTTTGCAATTCATCCAATAAAATCCCTCCTTGCTGATGAAAATGGGACAGCCACTCATGTAACCCATTGCAGTCGATTAATCTAGCAATTCAACACCAAAATGCATGCAAATTCTATTTTTTTAAGCTTAAAGAGCTGCCCCAGAAAGATTTACAACAGGCTGTCTAAATCACAGTATGGGCGAATTCCAAGATGGCAAAGCTAGCTAAAGGAAAGGCTGGAGCGATGGCCAGTGGCATATCTGCCAGAGGGACATGGGGGGGTCATGTGGGGGGCGCTCAGCAGGCCCACAGCATGCTCCCACTAAGTGGGGTGGCGCCTGGAGCAGGTGTTGCCCCAGGAGCCATCCCCCCCCCCCCCGTACGCCTCTGGATGGCCCATAGGCTAGGACCATTACTTTGCCCTGAGCAACCAAGAGACTTGCTAGTGGTCTTGACCTGGACTTTCAGAAGCCATTCCAACCATCTTGGCCCAGGTGACCTGACCAGCGAGGGCAGAGGAAGTCCAGACACCTGGAAGCCGTGCCCCCCAGACTTGCAGCAACCAACCCAAGCAGAAATGTCTACCCAGCTTCTGGCCTTGACAACCTCATTTTACTCTCTGCAGCTGAATGTCAGTTGTCCAAGGAAAGGACTCTCTCTCTCTCTCTCTCTCTCTCTCTCTCTCTCTCTCTCTCTCTCTCTCTATCTATCTATCTATCTATATATATATATATATATCTATATCTATATCTATATCTATCTATCTATATATATATATATATATATATATATATATATATATATATAAAGAAGAAGATATATATATAGAAGAAGAAGAAAAAGAAGAAGAGGAGGAGGAGGAGGAGGAGGAGGAGTTTGGATTTATATCCCCCCTTTCTCTCCTGCAGGAGATTCAAAGGGGCTGACAATCTCCTTTCCCTTCCCCCCTCACAACAAACACCCTGTGAGGTGGGGGGGGGGGCTGAGAGAGCTCCGAGAAGCTGTGACTAGCCCAAGGTCACCCAGCTGGCGTGTGTGGGAGGGCACAGGCTAATCTGAATTCCCCAGAGAAGCCTCCACAGCTCAGGCGGCAGAGCGGGGAATCAAATCCGGTTCCTCCAGATTAGATACACGAGCTCTTAACCTCCTAAGCCACTGCTGCTCATGAACAGCAGAAGTAAATTAATTCCCTGCAGCACTTCTGTCTCAACTTCTGTTTCTGAATTGCAGCACATCAGCAAGGATGAAAGAGGGCCCACCAGAGGTGTGTGGGGGGGGGACAGCGCCTGGGGCAACACTTGCTCCGGACACCCCCCTCACACACACACACCTGCACCCCATTTACCTTAGCCGGTGGGAGCCTGCCATAGGTCACCCCTCGGCCCAACCCTGCCAGGCTACTCCTTCAGCTGGCGGAGCCTCTGCCGGTTGAAGTAGAAGCCCAGTGGGGCCGGGCCAGGCTGAGGGGAGGGGTGTGGGGGTGATTCTCTCCGCCCCCACATGTGACCAGCTGGCATGCACCCGGGGACATATGACCCTACATGTCCCCATGAGCACTCCACCCCTGGGGCCCCCTTTTCAGCCATGGACAGTGCAGAGGTGGTTCTTCAACACTCCACGGGGATACCTGGTGCCGGAGATTCTTGTCATAGAGTCATTGATGCAACCTGAAGGGAAGGGGGGAGGGGTCCTTTGGGAGACAGGCGTCTTCAGCGTTATGGTAACCAAGTGATCAATAGTTCCCAAGGGCACCTGGGACAAGCATCTCCGCACTGCTGTTATTTAATGCTGACAGTTGCTGACAGGTTCAAGTTTGACGCCGCGCAACCTCGGAAGCGCGACGGCCGCCTATGGCGCTGCATCGGTCTACACCAGACCTGGGCATTATACGGCCCGTGGGCCACATCTGGCCCGCCGGATGACCCTGACTGGCCCGTATGAGTCACAAATAGTAAAAAATGTTAACATTTTGTCTACCATTGTTTTGAGAAATTTGTGTGAATAAATTACATTTTTGTGTGAATAAATTACATTTTTTGAAAACCTCACTTTTTCATTGCATAACTTTTAACATATACTAGTCTTGCCCGCTTGTCAAAACAATGCTATTTACTGCTTTTTTATATAAAGAAATACAATAAATATGCAGAATTGAGTTCAGCCTTTTGGCCCGGCTCTCCACAATATTTTCTGTTTCTTATGCGGCCCCATGGAAAAAATAATTGCACACCCCTGGTCTACACCCCTCTGTGCCCCAGCCCGTTTCTCTGCCCTCCTCGCCTCGTGGTTTGGTCCATGCAGATGGGCTCTCTGGAACAACCTGCAGGACAAAAAATTGCCTTGCTGGGGCCCGACGCCGGGGCAACTCAAGACCAAGCGAGAGAGAAAAGAGAACGTGCCGGTTCTATCCTGATGCTTCACATCACGGTCGGCTGACGCCAGTGGCGTATCTGCTAGAGGGACACGGGGAGTCACGTCCCTGGGCTCCACCCATTAGATCAAGGGTCTGCAACCTGCGGCTCAACCCCTGCACTAGATCATGCGGGGTGCAAAATCGCCCCCGCATCCCTCTGGCAGAGAGGCGCCCCCCGCCCAGCGCTTCCCTCTCCGCTGGCTGGGACCACCGTAGGGTTTCCCAACCTTTTCGACGTCGCGGTACCCTTGACCTTGCTCTTCATATCTCAAGGTACCCTTGAGGTTCATTTGAATTTTTTGTTGCATTTTTAAAAGTTTTTTTTTCCTTTTTTGGCCTGTAGGTGGGAGGAGTGGCAAGCAGGGGGAGGGGAGGGGAGGGAAAGCAGCATTGACAGCCATGTTGTTTGCCTAAATTCGGCATGGATTTGGGGGGATTTAAAGGGAAAGCTCCCTTTAAATCTACCCCCCCCCCCAATCCACACCGCATTTAGGCAATAAAACAATGCTGTTTTAAATGTTGTTTAAAGGAAGCCCATGAGGTTTCCAAACCCCCCTCCCAGTGGTGGGATCCAAAAATTTTAGTAACAGGTTCCCCTGGTGGTGGGATTCAAACTGTGGTGTAGTGCCAATGGGGCTGGGTGGGACACGGCGTGGGCGTGGCCGGGCATTCCTGGGCGGGGCTGTGGCAAGGATGCAGCTGCTGCGCCGGTCCCTGGGCGGGAAACGAATGCACGCAGGCGCAGGCTGCCACGCATGCCAGTGCACCTCCTGCTAGACTGCTTCCAGTTCTGTGCGCTACTGCTGAGAGGAGGGGCGTAGCTAAGGGAAAAATCACGTGGCAAAATCACCAATTAGTAACCCCCTCTCGGCCCACACAAATAATTAGTAACGTACTCTCGGGAACCTTTCAGAACCTGCTGGATCCCACCTCTGCCCCTCCCCCTGCTCCTTCAAAATCCATTTGATTCCGGTGGGGGAGGGGGCAGGCGGTAGCATTGTCAGGGTACCCCAGGGTACCCCAGGGTACCACGGAACCCTGGTTGAGAATCACTGGACCACCACCTTCTTCCTCTGCTGGCTGAAGGAGCATGAGCTGGCTGCTGTAAGTGGGGCGTGGAGGGCGGGAGGCGCTTGAGCAGGTGTTGCCCTGTTCATCATTTTCTCCCAGTACACCCCCACCCCCGGCCCTGCCCCCATGCCAAACACACACTCTGGAAACGTATGCCACTGTTCCTTGTAAGCACGGAACAAACTGCGCAGTGCGGCACGGGGCACAGGATTTCGTTTCTGAACTAATTTGGGGCTCTCGCTTAAATCAGGTCTCCGGGTCTCGTGGCTTCAGAGGTATTCTCCGAAACAGACGCGTGGGCCACGTGCGGGAAAGCTTCATGATCTGGAAAGGTTTCGAGCGGTGGGGAGAGGAACCTCGGCCCTTAACGCAGGTCTCCCAACCCTCTCCATGACCAGGAGAGAATTACATGAAACAGGGGGCTCCGCAAAAGAAGCCGAGCAAACCGAGTGCGGGGGCCGTCGCTCAACAACAGAGCGGCTGCTTGTCACACACGTGGCCCCCCAGGGTTCGATTCCCGGCATCTCTACTTTTAAAAGAAGGAAAAAGGGACCAGGTAGCAGGGGATGGGAAAGGCCTCTGCCCGAGGCCCCGGGGAGCGGCTGCCAGTCGGAGTCGATAATACTGACCTTGAAGGACTGACGGGCCTAATTCAGTAGAAAGGAGCTTCATGTGTCCGTGGACAATTTTTCCATATCATGCACAGGTTGCAAAATTACACATGCGTACATTTTTTTTGCTGGAATTCCCTTTTAGTGCATAATACTAGGACAGTGATGGCGAACCTATGGCATGGGTGCCAGAGGTGGCACTCAGAGCCCTCTCTGTGGGCACGCACAGAGTTCATCATGTGGGGGGGGGGGGCAGAAAATCACCCCCCCCACACACACACACATCTAGGCTGTCCTGGGCACGATCCTTTACCTGGGAGTAAGCTCGATTGCTGGCAATGGGGCTTGCTTTTGAGTAAACCCTCCTAGGGTCGTGATTCACCCATTCGAAGTGTGGCACGGTTGCTTCACCAAGCTTACTCCGGAGTAACGGGCACCTCAAAGCCAACCGTATTGTCTAAACTAAAACCTCAGTATTCAGGTTAAATTGCCGTGTTGGCACTTTGCGATAAATAAGTGAGTTTGGGGCTGCAATTTGGGCACTCGGTCTCGAAAAGGTTCGCCATCACTGTACTAGGAAGTTTTTTTTCCATTGAACCCAAAGGCCTGCCTGCCTGCCCATCCGAGGGGCTCCTCGTCTAGGAAGGTCCAGTTGCCCCCCCACCCAGTACCTATGCTCCCCAGCCCCCTCCTCTGGCCCCACAGCTCTTCAGGGGTGAGTTCCAAAGGAGGTACGTGACCAGGCGCCCTTCTCCGCTGTTTGGCAAGAGTCGTCTTGGGGACAAGAAGATTTATGGCAGCCCTTCCACACACACCCGGGCCCTCCGGCAGCTCCGGCAGCGGGCTAGCCGGACTCCAAGGAACACCCCCCCACACACCCAACGCTCTTCCCCCCTTCCTGAGGTGGCAACAATTTAGCAGCTTGTAGGGCACAGAACATGGTGTAATTCCCACCCCACAGCGTCGAGGGGGAGATGATAAGGGGAGAGCCGGGTGGCACTTTGTCACGCTTAACTCGCCTTCAAAAAATCCTTCGGTGACAGTTGGAGCATTTTTCTCGATCCTGCTCCAAGAGAGGCCCCAACATCTCAGAACTGAAGGCCTAAGGCAGTGGTGGCGAACCTTTTCGAGACCGAGTGCCCAGACTGCAACCCAAAACCCACTTATTTATCGCAAAGTGCCAACATGGCCATTTAAACCCGAATACTCAGGTTTTAGTTTATTAAAAAATGGTTGGCTCTGAGGCATGCATTACTCGGGAGTAAGCTTGGTGGTAGTCGGTGGCTTTGCTTTGAAGCAACTGTGCAACTCTTCCAATGGGTGAATCATGACCCTAGGAGGATTTACTCAGAAGCAAGCCCCATTGCCAGCAACAGAGCTTACTCCCAGGTAAAAGATCACACTTTAGTTCTTCGCATGAAAATCAGTGGGGTTTAACAGCGCTTAACAGGGTTACCTACACTGCTTCCCCAAAAGTAGGTCTTAGGTTTAATGCTAATAATTGAGCCCAGCGGCCCAGGCCAGCCTAGATGGGGCGGGGGGGGGGCACTCTGTTTCTGCATGCCCACAGAAAGGGCTCTGAGTGCCACCTCTGGAACCTGTGCCATAGGTTCGCCATCACCGGCCTAAGGTCAGCAGCCTTGGAGGGGGAGGAAGGGGAGCTCGGCCTCCCTCCGCCATCGTTCAAGGTATCTTGTCACCCCAGCAAGGTAGGCTGCCTCCTTTTCCTCCCGTGCTGATGCTGGTCAGGCCCGAGCCAAGCAGCAGGGCTCCCCGTGATCCTGACTCGCAGCAGCCCCGCTCTAGGAGACGACGTCTCTCACCGCCAGCATGGTGTAGTGGTTAAGAGCAGGTGCGCTCTAATCTGGAGAACTGGGTTTGATTCCCCGCTCTGCCGCTTGAGCTGTGGAGGCTTATCTGGGGAACCAGATTAGCTTGTGCACTCCAATTTTGATCCTCCTTGATCTCAGATAGCAAAGGCCTTAGCAGACCAGGTGCTCGGGAGCAGCAGCCGCAGAAGGCCCTTGCTTTCACCTCCTGCATGTGAGCTCCCAAAGGCACCTGGTGGGCCACTGTGAGTAGCAGAGTGCTGGACTAGATGGACTCTGGTCTGATCCAGCAGACTAGTTCTTATGTTCAACACATGCCAGCTGGGTGACCTTGGGCTAGTCGCAGTTCTTCGGAGCTCTCTCAGCCCCACCCACCTCGCAGGGTGTTTGTTGTGGGGGAGAGGGGGAAGGGAGAAGATATTATAAGCCACTTTGAGTCTCCTTGCAGGAGAGAAGGGGGGGGGGGTAATAAATCCAAACTCCTCCTCCTCTCCTTCTCCACGTATCTGTCTGATTCCCTTTTAAAATCATCACAGCCACATCTTATCCCAATGAAGGAAGGAAGCCAGTTCTGCAGTGGCGGACCAAGGGGAGAAGAGAATTATACAAAACATGGGGAGGGAAGAAGAAGAAGAAGAAGAAGAAGAAGAAGAAGAAGAAGAAGAAGAAGAAGAAGAAGAAGAAGAAGAAGGAGGAGGAGGAGGAGGAGGAGGAGGAGGAGGAGGAGGAGGAGGAGGAGGAGGAGGAGGAGGAGGAGGAGGAGAAGGAGAAGGAGAGGAGGAGGAGTTTGGATTTATACCCTGCCTTCCTCTCCTGTAAGAAGACTCAAAGGGGCTTACAAGCTCCTTTCCCTTCCTCTCCCCACAACAGGCACCCTGTGAGGCAGGCTGGGTTAAAAGAGTCCACAGAGAACTGGGACTGGCCCAAGGTCACCCAGTAGGCTTCATGTATAGGAAAAACAAACCGGTTCACTGGATTAGAGTCCACCACCCATGTGGAGGAGTGGGGAATCAAACCCGGTTCTCCAGATTAGACTCTGCCACTCTGAACCACTACACCCCGCTGGAACTAGTGCGGGGGAGTCAACAGCAAATTTGTGAGTATTTATTGTTTACTATTCATTTAAATAATTTATATCCCATTTTTCTCCCCAATCAGGGCCAGCGAGGCAGCCGACCATCAGAGCAGGCGCAATAAAACTAGATTGTAAAACTAGATTGTAACAAAGCTGCACACAGAGACGGTTTAGTCTGTCTCAGCAGAGTCCAGCCAAGAAGGCCTGGCATTCCACAAAGCATATACGCTTCGGAAGAGGCTCCTCTCCGGGGCAACATCTAGGGACCGGATTACGCCAGTCCTATACCAACTAAACTGGCTGCCAATCAAGTACTGGGTCATGTTTAAAGTTTTGGTACTGACCTTCAAAGCCATTCGCGGCCTTGGCCCTGCTTATCTGAGGGACCGTCTCTCCCTATATCGCCCTTCTAGGCCCCTCAGCTCATTGGAGGCAGACCTACTGGTGATCCCTGGCCCCAAGGCGATCCGGCTGGCCTCTACAAGGGCCAGGGCTTTTACGGCTCTGGCCCCTACCTGGTGGAACAGGAAGGCTACTCGGGTGAGATCAGGGCCCTGCGGGACTTACAGAGTTTCCGCAGAGGCTACTGCAAAACGGACCTGTTCCGTCAGGCATTTGGCCAGCCGGGATGATTTCAACTTCGCTGTAAAGAACCTCTGGCCTCCCGTGGGTACACAAAGGGGGGAGGGAGGGGTTGAAGCCATCTGCAAGTTTTAGTGTTTTATGTATACCGTGTTTCCCCGAATATAAGACAGTGTCTTATATTAATTTTTGCTCCCAAAGATGCGCTATGTCTTATTTTCAGGGGATGTCTTATTTTTCTGTGTTCTGTTCGTCGGGCATGCTTCCAAACAAAAACTTTGCTACGTCTTACTTTTGGGGGATGCCTTATATTTCGCACTTCAGCAAAACCTCTACTATGTCTTATTTTCAGGGGATGTCTTATATTCGGGGAAACAGGGTATTATGATATGTTTTAAATTGTTTTATGATCGATGGACACCGCCCTGAGCCTTTAGGGGAGGGCGGTATATAAATATGATAGATAGATAGATAGATAGATAGATAGATAGATAGATAGATAGATAGATAGATAGATAGATAGATAGATAGATAGATAGATAGATAGATAGATAGATAGATAGATAGATAGATAGATAGATAGATAGATAGATAGATAGATAGATAGATAGATAGATAGATAGATAGATAGATAGATAGATAGATAGATAGATAGATAGATAGATAGATAGATAGATAGATAAGAGGAGGAAAGATGGCAGCTGCACAGGGCGTGGCGCTTCCTTACCCCTCTCGCTGCTCCGCAAGGCGTGCCCACTTTGGCGTCGAGCACTCGTGTGGGTGGAAGTTTGCAGGACCGGGCAGCCGGGCCCGGCGTTTCCGCGAAGGGTGCTGCAACTTGCACTGGGCCCCTTTGGGACAGACGCCAGTCTTGGAGAAGTCCGGGCAAACCAGGGTGTGTTTCTTCTTGCACTGAAAGACAAAAATCCCAGGTGCGTCAGCTACAAGTTAGTGCGTCCCGCAGGCCAACAAATGCTCGGTCTCAGGAATGCCTTCCCCTGGGAGTGCTGCACAACAAGCGCATGGGCATCTTTCGGATGCATTCGTAAGGACACAGGAAATGCTCAGCTGAAACAGGCCAGTATCCACCTAACCCCAGGATTTCACACAGCGGGCAACCAGGGCCAACTAACAGGTGGAGAGACTCCCAAGGGCCATCAAGTCCAACCCCCCGCAATGCAGGAACACACAATCCAAGCAATCCTGACAGATGGCCATCCAGCCTCTCTTTAAAAACCCTCCAAAGGAGGAGACTCCACCACCCCCCGAGGGAGGGAATTCCACTGTCCAACAGTCCTGACTGTCAGGAAGTTTCCCCTGATGTTTGGGTGGGATCACCTTGAACCCGTTGTCCCAGTCTCTGGAGCAGCAGAAAACAAGCTTGCTCCCTCACCAACATGACATTCCTTCAAGTATCTAAATAGGGCTATCATGATGTCACCTCTTAACCTTCGCTTCTCCAGTCTAAACATTCCCAGCTCCCTAAATCTCCCTTCGTAGGGCATGGATTCCATAAGAACATAAGAACTAGCCTGCTGGATCAGACCAGAGTCAATCCAGTCCAGCACTCTGCTACTCGTAGTGGCCCACCAGGTGCCATTGGGAGCTCACATGCAGGATGTGAAAGCAAGGGCCTTCTGCTGCTGCTGCTGCTCCTGAGCACCTGGTCTGCTAAGGCATTTGCAACCTCAGATCAAGGAGGATCAAGATTGGTAGCCATCGATCAACTTCTCCTCCATAAATCTGTCCAAGCCCGGTTCTCCACATTAGAATCTGCCGCTCTGAACCACTAGACCACGCTGTCTTAAGTGTGTATGCTGGTCGTAAAGGTGCCACCTTTTTTGCAGATTCATTGTAAGGCTGCTTCATCAGTTCCATGCGGAACCTCAACGCTGATTTGAAAGGACCAGCCATCGGAGCCGTCGGCTCGCAGCTGACCACGGGGGCCACCGCTGTGAACTGCGAGCCCCCAGCGTTGACAAAGCCCTGCAGCCTGAACAGCCTCCCGGGGAGAGGTTGCGTGAGCCGTGTGTGTCATCGATGACTGCACTTTCGGAAAGGCTTGGGTTTCAGAGCCTGACCCGGAGTGACTGGCACACGCCAACCGAAAATAGCTGCAACCAAACCCTCTCTTAACAGCTTCCCTTTGCTGAGATGTCCCATGAAAGCTTGTCAAGAGGGTGCCAAACCGGTCGCCAGCGGGGACGTTATTATTATTATTATTTATTCAATTTTCAGGCCATCCTTTCCCGACGAGATGGGCTCAGGGTACCCCCTGCCCTTTTGTGCCTGGTATCCGCTTCACACCTGTTGTGGATTGGCTGGTATTGCTTTGATACAAACAGAAACATATGTCTGGTCGGCTTTCATGAACATTGTGTTGTGGAGCTGAGGAAGGAGCCGGTGAAGGCCAGATCTGTGGCTGGCATCTTCAGGTGAAGATGCCAGCCACAGATGCAGGCGAAGCGTCAGGAGAGAATGCTGCTAGAACACGGCCATACAGCCCGGAAACCACACAGCACCCCAAACAGAAACATCATTAAGGACTGACAACATAGACCCGGCAGTGTCCAAACTCAGAGGATAAAATTGAGTCACCAAAGCCTGGGGCGGAATATGAAATATATTAGCTGGCCTCTTAGCAAGGCTGTTTTCCAAGAGATCAATGGAGCAACAGCCCACCCATTCTGGACTGCCCCACCAATTTGCAAAACCAGCTCAGGTTCAATAGATTCAATATTCTACCCAAGGAGTAGGGAATGCTACAACACACAGAAATCCTGCAAGTTAGGTACCGCTGCATGTTGTATTTTTGAAGGCTTTCACAGCCGGAATCACTAGAGCGGCTTATGGGGTTTGTTGTGGTCAGCATTCTGTAGCATTTTCTCCTGGCAGGCGAAACGTCAGGAGAAAATGCTACCGGAACACGGCCATACAGCCCAGAAACCCCCACAACAGTCCAACAGCTAGTGGGTTTGTATTTGTTTCTGTGTGTATATATGTGTGTGAATTATTCCCAGTAGATAAATGTGGATTCTACGGCTGGAATGTTGCATTATGAGGTATGGGAGCAGAGGCACAGGCTGGTCCTCTGCTTTCTTGGCCCAGAAATGTGCTCTTAAGAACATAAGAACATAAGAACAAGCCAGCTGGATCAGACCGGAGTCCATCTAGTCCAGCTCTCTGCTACTCGCAGTGGCCCACCAGGTGCCTTTGGGAGCTCACATGCAGGAGGTGAAAGCAATGGCCTTCTGCGGCTGTTGCTCCCGAGAACTTGGTCTGTTAAGTCATTTGCAATCTCAGATCAAGGAGGATCAAGATGGATAGCCACAAATGGACTTCTCCTCCATAAATCTGTCCAAGCCCCTTTTAAAGCTATCCAGGTTAGTGGCCATCACCACCTCCTGTGGCAGCATATTCCAAACACCAATCACACGTTGTGTGAAGAAGTGTTTCCTTTTATTAGTCCTCATTCTTCCCCCCAGCATTTTCAAAGAATGCCCCCTGGTTCTAGTAGTATTGTGGGAGAAGGAGAGAAAAATTTCTCTCTGTCCACATTTTCTACCCCATGCATAATTTTATAGACTTCAATCCTCTATCCCCCCCTCAGGACGCCTCCTCTCCAAACTAAAGAGTCCCAAAGCGGCGCTGCAGCCTCTTCTCATAAGGAAGTGTGCTCCAGTCCTTCAGCCAGTCATCCTTTGTTGCCCTTCTCTGCACTTTTTCTATCTCCTCAATATCCTTTTTTGAGATGTGGTAACCAGAACTGAACATTAAAGTACTCCAAGTGTGAGTCGCACCACGGCTTTATATAAGGGCATGACAATCCTTGCAGTTTTATTCTTGATTCCTTTCCTAATTATCCCCAGCATAGAGTTTGCCTTTGTTTGCTCTTCCACTCTCCAGCTGCCAGCCAAACACCCTCTGCCCTTTCCACTCAACCCAGGGGTCTCAAGTGTAATTTAAGCTGAGGCCTGGGATCTCCTGACTTAGCCAGGTGCATAAGCTTCAATTTAGCTGAGGGACGGCAGCCAGATCTTTGTCCAAGGTCCAGGGAGAAGAAGCGCTTTGGCACCTTCCTGTAGCCTCCCAGAGTCCAAAGGGGGCAGAAGAGACTGCCGGACGAGAGGGGACGAGGCACAGAGAGCTGCTCTAGAACAACGGAGCAGACAAGAGGAAAAGCAGGTGCCACAGAGGAACGGGGTTCAGATAATGCCATTTATTATATGACCGGTGTTTCTATATGCTGGAAGTTGCCCTAAGCCCACGAGGGGAAGGGCAGCACATTAAATATAAACAAAAATAAAATAAATGATACAAAAACTGCGCCACAGGAGACTGTTTTCCAATTTCAGGTTCGAACAATGAACTTTGAATGGTGACTTTTGGATGGTTAAAGGATTCTGGCGCATAATCCTTGCCAAAGTCTCGGGAAGGAAGGCGAACTATTCAATAAGTAAGTAAATAAACAGCCTTTTGCTTGTTTATTTTAAATGACAAGGTTGGAATGTTGCATTATGAGGTATGGGAGCAGAGGCACAGGCTGGACCTCTGCTTTCTTGGCCCAGAAATGTGCTCTTCCACTCTCCAGCTGCCAGGAACACAAGCATTTCTTCTCAAAGCGTGGGCCACCTGTGGGCATCAAGGTAATGCTAAAAACACAGGCCACCTGGAGCATGGGTGTCAAACTCCGCATTGCCTCCAGACTCATTAATCCAGTTACTGGCCCATCAGTCCCTCCCAACATGAGCATTGGCTATACTGGCAAGGGCTGATGGGAACTGTAGTTTATGAACATCTGGAGGGTCGCGAGTTTGACACCTGTGACCTGGAGGGAAGGACAGGCCACTCAGGTTGGGGACATTTCTAAAGTGCTCACCTGCAAAATCCAGAAACTCAGGGTCAGATCTGCACTTGCGGCCCTTTTGCATTTGTATCGCAGCTGACGGGCTCATGCCAAAAAAGGCTTCAGGCCAGGTCAAGCCAAGTTTCCGCATACAGGCTCGCTACGCAACGGCCAGCAGCTGGGGCGCATCTGCAACTTCTTCCCTCCTCTGTGGCTGCCAAGTCGCTTCCTAAAACAACAACCCTTTTTTAAAGGAGTTGTTGTTGGGGAGGGATCGTCTTCCCAGCGGCTGGTGCTGGACCAAGGCCGCTGGAAGACGCTTTCTCTCACTCCCACTTATTGTATTCTCCTCGCATTAAGCCTGCAGAAGCGTCCCTCGGGCCCCTTACACTGTCCCTCCGACCTCCAGGGGTCGGCAGCTGCATGGGCTGCGACTTCAGCAGGGGCTCGCGAAATGCAGAGGGGACGCCGTAGGGTAAAGAAGCTGAGGAAAACGCAGAGCGGCTCGCGCTGAGCCGCCTCTGCCTTCTGGCCCGGGCCTCCCTTGCTAGCTCTGTTCTCGGCCCCCCACGCCGACAGGTGAACTCCTGCCGGGCGTGGAAGCTGAGGCCGTGCAGAAACGGCCTCACCTTTGCCCATCTGAGCACTTTTAACTTTTTATTTCTCCTCCTTATTTTTCCCTGGCCTTTACCCTTGCCCTCTGGTCCCACTCTTAGTACTTCCAAGCTAATAATTGCGTTAGGATCCACAGAAGAAGAAGAAGAGTTTGGATTTATATCCCCCCTTTCTCTCCTGCAGGAGACTCAAAGGGGCTGACAATCTCCTTGCCCTTCCCCCCTCACAACAAACACCCTGGGAGGTGGGTGGGGCTGAGAGAGCTCCACAGAAGCTGTGGGGACCTCGCCCAAGGTCACCCAGCTGGCGTGTGTGGGAGTGCCGCGGCCAATCTGAATTCCCCAGATAAGCCTCCACAGCTCAGGCTTCTTTTCAAGACTAGCCTTCCAGAAAGAAAATAAACTTGGCGGGTAATTAATTCCAAGGCTGGAATTCTTCTCAGGTTCCTAGTGACGTTTCCACGCCATTCTTCCCTTGGATTGGACCGAGACCAGGGCAGTGTTTTCTGGGTACGCTTTTCCCAGAGCAACAACCTCCTCTTTCGGACAAGATTGCCAATCAGATTGGATCTGGGTGGGTCGGCTCGAGGAACAAATAAGATCGTGACTGTCCAAGCCGGAGACGCTTTGCTTTTGTTCTGCAATCCACCCACCACACTCCAGTCTTAAGCCCTGTGACTTCAGGGCAGAAGTTCTGCGCTTACGCTCCCATCATGGCCTCCTGTATTAACTCCCATCAAAACATGAGGATTCGGTTACTTTAAGCTCCACACATGTCAGCTAAGGTGAAGAAAAGCAGTGCTGGGTTTAGAATGGTAAGGGAGCAACCTCATTCCTTGGCCATTCGATCCTCTCCACCTGTTGGCGTGGCTAATTTTATCACCCCCAGCAGGATCCAGGCGAGCCAGCAGGTTATAACATTGGGGGGGGGGGAGGGGGAGGGAATCTCCACTCTCCCAGAAGATCTGCACTGAGATTCCACAAGAACACACAAGAAAGAATCCACCAGGCCATGGAACGAGGGGAAAAAAAACACGGGCTGCTAAAGTCACCCTCCAGACGGAGACGGATCCATCAAGAAACAATGCATGATTTGCAACCCCGCAGACAACGATGGGGTTTGAAATCCAGATGGAAGCTATTCCAAGGCCAAATTTCCCACCAGGCCGGAATCATATCCATTCAATGAGATCGGCAAAATAAACAAAACATCAGGAGCGCCCTCCAGTATTGCCACTGATCTGATACCATGGTCTGTAATTGCTTAACACATCACATTTAATATCACACATTTAAGATCAGAGGGAGGGGCCCGTCTGCCCTTTCCCACCATTCAAAGAAGCTTGTCTGGGTAGGCAAATGAGAGAGGGTCTTCTCAGTGCTAGCCCCCTCGGGGATGGGGCGGTATAAAAATCTAACTAACTAACTAACTAACTAACAAATAAATAAATAAATGATTATACACATGTGTGTGTGTATATGTGTATGTGTGTGTGTATACACACACACATGTGTATAATCATGGGGTTAGCACTGAGAAGACCCTGCAAAAAAGTTGTTAGTTTTTAAAGTTGTTAATTTAGAGTGTGTGTGTGTGTGTGTGTGTGTGTATACATATAGATATATACACACACACACTAAACTAACAACTTTTTTTGTTTATTTATATATACTAAACGAACAACATTTAAAACTAAACTAAACTAACAACTTTCCCCCCTATACTATACATTTTTCCCTATACTATTTTCCTATACTTTTCCTATACACACTAGTTTAGTGTGTGTGTGTGTATAGTTTACTGTGTATATATAGTTTCGTGTGTATGTGTGTATGTGTGTATATCTGTGTGTGTGTACGTGTATATATACACACACACACTAAACTATCTATACACACTAAACTATACACACACACATACATATATATGTGTAGTATAGGGGAAATATACTATAGGGGGAAAGTATAGGAAAAAATAGTATAGGAAAAATGTATAGTATAGGGGGAAAAGTTGTTAGTTTAGTTTTAAAAGTTGTTCGTTTAGTATATATAAACAAAAAAAGTTGTTAGTTTAGTGTGTGTGTATATATATATGTATATACACACACACACACACTAAACTAACAACTTTAAAAATTAACAACTGTTTTGCAGATGCAGGCAAAATGTTAGGAACAGGATCTACCAGACCATGGCCACACAGCCCGGAAAGCCCACAACAACCAGTTGTTTCAGATGAACTCTACAACCAATGGAGGGTGTTCACTGGTTTCTCCCCACCTCTGGTGAGCGCTTAGATACATGTGAGGCCAGCCAAGCGACTTGCTCAAGGAAGCTCAGGAACCGAGCTAGGGTCACTAACCATGTGAGGCCACCATTAAATTCTGTTGGCTCCTTGGCTCACGGGCTACCTTGCTGGCTTGGGAGCTATTTGTCCACTCCTGGCCATTAGGGCTAATGACAGTCCCACAGAGCCCCCCCCCCCCCCATTGATAGGGGGCAGGGCTCAACGGTTGAGCATTTGCTTTGTTCTGAGAGAGCCAGCGTGGGGCAGTGGCTGGGTGGTGGTCTCTAACCTAGAGAACTGGGTTCGTTTCCCCACTCCTCATGCAGCCTACCGGGTGACCTTGGGCCAGTCACAGATCTCTTGGAACTCTCTCAGCCCCACCTACCTCACAAGGGGCCTGTTGTGGGGAGAAGAAGGGAAAGGAGTTCGTAAGCCGCTTTGAGACTCCCTGGAGTTGAGAAAAGTGGAGTATAAATACAAACTTTTCTTCCTTTTTCTTTGCATGCAAGAAGGCCCTGGGTTCAATTCCAGCAAAACGACCACGTAGGTGATATGAAAGAATTCTGCCTGAGCAGAGGTGGGATCCAGCAGGTTCTCGCCAGTTCCCGAGAGTGGGTTACTAATTATTTGTGTGTGCCGAGAGGGGGTTACTCATCAGGTCTGTTTTTCCATAGGAAATCCATTAGGTCCAAAAAAAGCATAAAGTCCTGTTGTTTCCCATGTATTGGTTAGCTTAGCAATAAAAACGGATAATTCTCCTGTTGGGCTGTTTTAAAAAACATGTTTTAGCAATATAGTAAAGTTCCTTTGTTTACGAGTATCCTTCTTTTGATTTCTAGAAACAAAATTGAGTATTTGAAAGTATTAAGTATTTGACAGGCAGTCAATTAGAGGAGAAGGAGTTGTTTCGGTTGGCAGCAGACGATAGGACTTGCTATAATGAGTTTAAATTACGGACAGAAAGATACCAGCTGGAAATTAGGAACTTTTTTTTTACAGTAAGAGTTTTTTACAGTAACAGAGAAATTATTAATGCCCTCGCCTTCGGGAATGCCCGCCACGCTTCCCCATCGCGGTACCCCTTCCAGCCCCATTGGCGCTACGCCACTGTTTGAATCCCACCACCATGGGAACCGGTTACTAAAATTTTTGGATCCCACCACTGTGCCTTGAGGCCCTGCCAATCTGAGCAGGCAGTACTGACTCTGATGGACTGATTCAGTAGTCAAGGCCAATGCTGCTCGCGTGATGAGGCCAGCAATTCTCTTCCCGCCAAGTTCTGGGTAAGTGGGCCCATCAGCTGTCCAATCACAGCTGTCAGCTGAGGCTCCTTATACTGTTTTGTCCAAATAGCTGGAAAGTACCTGTCACCCTTCTTTTTAGCAGCTGGCTGGCACAGAGCAGTACGGGGATATCACAGGCTGGGCAGAGTCTTGCTTGTTCTCTCTCTGCCCGGGGGATCCCGCAAGCAGGAGGGGAGCAGCTGATTAGTAAAAAATCCCTGTCATCCTCTCTTGGCACCAGAGTCGTGTTTTGCTTTTGTTTGTTTTTTACTTTGGCAGCAGCTCCCTTGTTTTAGACCAGCCATTCTCAACCAGGGTTCCCTGGCACCTGGGGTGCCGTGAGCATGTCCCAGGCACCGCCGCAACACTACCGCCCCTCATTTTGTGGTGTCTCCCCAATCGCCAAGGACATGGAGCTGGCTCCATGGGCAGGGCAGGGCCTGCCACAAGGTCAGCAGCCACCACCACCCCCAGTGCTTCCCTTCACCCTGGGAGGGGAAGGGGTGTGTGGCAAGCAGGGCAACAGAGTGGGGAAGGTGGAGGGCTATGCAGGGGTACCCGTGAGATATGAAGAGTGAGGTCAAGGGTACCCTGACCTCGAAAAGGTTGGGAAACACTGTTTTAGAACATAGGTGTCAAACTCGCAGCCCTCCAGATGTTATGGGCTACAGTTCCCATCATCCCCTGCCAGAACTGTAGTCCGTAACATCTGGAGGGCTGCGAGTTTGACACCTGTGTTTTAGGACAACCTTCCTGAATATGTATTGTTGAAGGCTTTCACGGCTGGAATCACTGGGATGTTGTGGGTTTTGCGGGTTGCATGGATGTGTTCCAGTAGCATTTTCTCCTGATGTTTCACCTGCATCTGTGGCTGGCATCTTCAGAGGATCCGCAACACCCCTTCCTGAATATGTCCAGAAGGTCCCCTCACAGTTGCTATTTGTTTAAAAAAAATAACGGTTTTGTTGATGCATCTTAAAACTAAGAACATAAGAACATAAGGACGAGCCTGCTGGATCAGACCAGAGTCCATCTAGTCCAGCTCTCTGCTACTCGCAGTGGCCCACCAGGTGCCTTTGGGAGCTCACCTGCAGGATAGGAAAGCAATGGCCTTCTGTGGCTGTTGCTCCCGGGCACCTGGTCTGCTAAGGCCTTTGCAATCTCAGATCAAAGAGGATCAAGATTGGTAGCCATAAATCGACTTCTCCTCCATAAATCTGTCCAAGCCCCTTTTAAAACTATCCAGGTGAGTGGCCACCACCACCTCCGTGTGGCAGCATATTCCAAACACCAATCACACGTTGTGTGAAGAAGTGTTTCCTTTTATTAGTCCTAATTCTTCCCCCCAGCATTTTCAATGAATGCCCCCTGGTTCTAGTATTGTGAGAAAGAGAAAAATTTCTGTCAACATTTTCTACCCTATGATAATTTTATAGACTTCAATCATATCCCCCCTCAGATGTCTCCTCTCCAACCTAAAGAGTCCCAAACGCTGCAGCCTCTCCTCATAGATTACAACTGCAATTGATCCCCAATTTATCAAGCTCAAAATGGTACATCATATTCAGTTTGCATTCATTTGTTGCACACTTGAATTTCACACCAAACAGTCAAGAGATACACCTTTCGCTATTGACCGCACTTACCCTTAGCTTAATAATTGAAAAGGAATTACTTTTCCAAATGCAGGTGTCTCTTATATAATCCCATCATAATAATATTAATATTATAAACAACAAAGATCTTTTCTCCTCTGCTCCTCAAAGCTTATCAACTTTAGTTTATTCTTATGTATATGTAATATAATTTGCTTAGCTACATCCGTTCATTCTTAAATTTGGATACCGGTAACTTTTTCCCATTAATAATTTTTGTTAATTTTACTATCTGGGCAAACTGAATTATTTTTATATGCCATTCCTTGATAGTTGGTAGTACGCTCAATTTCCATTTTCATGCACCAACAATTCTAGCAGTTGAAGTACCAGAATACTTCACCAACCGTTTTCTTGTCTATAAAACCCAACAGATATAATTCAAGCTTAAATTGTATTTTCAATTTGATTTTTAAAAATTTAATTACGCACACTTTGCCAGAATGTTTTTGCTTTTTTACATCACCACTACATGTGATATAAAGTTCCCTTCTCTTTCTTACTTTTCTAACATTTATCTGAGAGCCCCGTATTCATTTAGATGATTTTTGTTGGGTCATGTACCACCTATAATACATTTTATAGAAATTTTCTCTAAGATTATAACCAACTGTAAACGTTAGTCCTTTTCCCACACATATTCCCATTGGTTTAGCAGTATATTATAACCGATATTCATTGCCCATTTTACCATAAACCCTTTAACTGTCTCCACTTCTGCATCTAACTTTAATAGCAACTCATAGATTTTACTTATAAGGCGGTCTTCCTGTTTGCATAATTGCATTTTGAAATTTGCTTGTTCTAGTTCAAACTCTGTCTCTTTCTTGGAATCATGGAATCATAGTGTTGGGAGAGATCCTAAAGGTCATCAAGTCCAACCCCCTGCCATGGGGGAAGACACGATCAAAGCACTCCTGACCGAGGGTCATCCAGCCTCTACTGAAAAACCTCCAAACCTCACAGGATGTTTGTTGGGGGGGGGGGGAGGTGTTTGTAAGCCCCCTTGAGTCTCCTTAAAGGAGAGAAAGGGGGGATATAAATCCAAACTCTTCTTCTAGTGGTGAGAAACAGAAGACTCTAATCTGCCAAACCAGGTTTGATTCCCTGCTCCTCCACATGAAGTCTGTTGTGTGACCTTGGGCCAGTCACAGTTCTCTTAAAACACCCTTAGCCCCAACTACCTCACAAGGTGTCTGTTGTGGGGAAGGGAAGAAGAAGAAGAAGAAGAGGAGGAGGAGGAGGAGGAGGAGGAGAGGAGGAGGAGGAGGAGGAGTTTGGATTTATATCCCCCCTTTCTCTCCTGCAGGAGACTCAAAGGGGCTGACAATCTCCTTGCCCTTCCCCCCTCACAACAAACACCCTGGGAGGTGGGTGGGGCTGAGAGAGCTCCGAGAAGCTGTGACTAGCCCTAGGTCACCCAGCTGGCGTGTGTGGGAGTGCACAGGCTAATCTGAATTCCCCAGAGAAGCCTCCACAGCTCAGGCGGCAGAGCGGGGAGTCAAACCCGGTTCCTCCAGATTAGATACACGAGCTCTTAACCTCCTACTGCTGCGCTTGTAATTGTAAATTAGAACATTAGAACATTTAGAACAGGGGTAGGGAACCTTTAACACTCAAAGAGCCATTTGGACCCATTTTCCATGGGAAAAGAAAACACTTGGAGCCGCAAATAATTTTTGACATTTAAAATAAAGATAACACTGTATATATTGGGGGTTTTTACCTTTTACTCCGCTCATTCTGAGAAGCGCATGGATGCGTCTGCCCTGCTGCCTGCAGGGCGGGCAAGGATGGGGCCAGCGGCTCGGCCTTGCCGGCCGCTGGGAAAGCGCCCGCCCCACACCAAAGGGGCAGGCGAGAGGGGAAGCCCGCGGCGTGGCCCAGCTGGCCGTGGGCAGTTTGTGCGCGGCAAGGATGGGGCCAGCGGCTCAGCTCGTGGAGCCACAGCGCAAGGGTAGAAGAGCCGCATGCGGCTCTCGAGCCGCAGGTTCCCTACCCCTGATTTAGAACATTAGAACATTTAGAAATTAGATTGCAATTGTAATTTAGGTGATCGCAAACCGCTTTGAGATGCCTCACGGTCGAGAAGAGCAGGGTAGAAATCCAAACTCTCCTTCTTCTTCCAACCGAGGTGTGTGCTGTACTGGAAGCAGCAAGAATGCAGGCAGATACATCTCTCTCCTGCAAACAAGAGGCTCAGCGGGGGGGGGGGGGGGGGCTGCCTAATTGCAGGCGGCTCTTAGAACTCGCCTGCTGGTACTTGGGTGTGCATATATCCTAGGCAGGAGTTAATAACACGAGTTGTACATGACAACCAGTTATTACGCCTATCAGAGGAGCTGCTGTGCCTCAGAGGCCTCGGAAAGCGAGAAGATAATCGTTGAGCATTATCAACGAGGAGGAATTTTCTTTGCGTTCGAAACTTGCCCAAGCTATTAAACGGTTCCCATTTGTACCGATAAGCAACATTTACAGCATAAGTGTCTGAAAGTCACAGAAGACGCAGCAGTTATATTAAGGAAGCAGTGGGAGCTCTCATTAGATCATTACGGTGGAGGGTAAATAAGAGGTATCGCGGCAGAAATCTTCAGAGGTTGAAGTCAAAGAGACGTTTGCGGGAGGAATCCAGTGATGCTTCGGACTCTTCTATGGCTCAATAAGCCTTTCAAAATTAAAAGCTCCCGAGATTTAAAAAGATTGCAAAAGGACATTTACAGGAAACGGAAAAGGGGGCGGGGGCGGGGGAATCACCAAAGAGGAATTCAAACAAGTAACCAGGATGTGTAGGGAGAAAGTCCGAAAAGCTAAAGCTCCCAATGAACTCAAGCTTGCCAGAGAGGTTAAAAACAACAACAACAACAACAAAAAGGCTTCATTGGGTATATCCAGAGGTGGGATCCAGCAGGTTCTCACAGGTTCCCGAGAGTAGGTTACTGATTATTTGCGTGTGCCGAGACGGGGTTACTAATGGGTGATTTTGCCACATGATTTCTGCCTTAGTTACGCCCCTCCTCTCAGCAGCAGCGCGCAGAACTTGAAGCAGTCTAGCAGGAGGTGCACCGGCGTGCATGGCAGCCTGCACCTGCGTGCATTCGTTTCCCGCCCAAGGACCAGCGCAGCGGCTGCATCCTTGCCACAGCCCCGCCCAGGAATGCCCTGCCCCCAGAATGCCTGGCCACGCCCCGTCATGCCCTGCCCAGCCCCATTGGCGCCACGCCACAGTTTGAATCCCACCACCATGGGAACCTGTTACTAAAATTTTTGGATCCCACCACTGGGTATATCCGTAGAAAAAGGATGAAAAAAAGACAGGATAGAGTCACTGAATGGAGAAGATGGCAAAATGCTAATGGGAAAATGGCGAAAAGGCAGAACTACTTAACACCTTCTCTGCCCGGGTCTTTTCTCAAAAAGAAAGCATTGCTCATCCAGGGGAAAACAGAACAGAAGATACCGTAGGGGAAATTCAGCACAGAATAGATAAAGAGGTGGTACAGGAATAACAGACAATTACCACCCAGTCAGCCTGACGTCAACACCAGGGAAGATTCTCAAGCAGATCATTAGAACAGACAGTGTGTAAGCACTTAGAAGGGCACGGTGTGATCACTAAAAGTCAACACGGGTTTCTTGAACCCAAATCATGCCAGACTAATCTCATCTCTTTTTTTGACACACTTGGTAGACGAAGGGAATGCTGTTGATGTAGTATACCTAGTCTTCAGTATTGATAAGGTGCCCCATGACACTCTTGCAAGTAAGCTGATAAAATGTGGACTGGACAATGCTACTGTTAGATGGATTTGCAATTGGTTGACTGACCAGACTCAAAGGGTTGCTCATCAATGGCTCGTCTTCATCCTGGAGAGAAGTGACTAGCGGGGTGCCACAGGGCTAGTGACTAGTCCTGGGCCCGGTGCTATTCAATATTTTTCATCAATGACTTGGATGATGGAATAGAGGACATGCTACTCAAATGACACCAAATTAGGAGGGGTAGCTAATACCCCAGAGGGCAGGATCAGAATTCAAAATGACCTGGACAGGTTAGAGAACAGGTGTCAAACTCGCGGCCCTCCAGATGTTATGGACTACTGTACTCCATAACATCTGGAGGGCCGCGAGCTTGACACCTATGGGTTAGAGAGATGGGTTACTATATAATACATCTGTTTATCTAACTTTTAATCTCATCTTTCTTCCATGGAGCTCAGGGAAGTAGACATCATTCCCCCCCTTCCTTTTACTTTCACAACAACCCTGCAGAGGCTGAGAGGGAGAGACGAGCTCAAGATAGCCAAGCGAGCTGCCAGAGTCTCACCCTAATTGTATTGTCAAAGGTCTTCGTGGCTGGGATCCAGTGACCGTTGTGGGTTTTCCGGGCTGTGCAGTCGTGGTCTGCTTGGTTTTACTCCTCACATTTCACCCGCATCTGTGGCTGGCATCTCTAGATGCCACCCCTGTGCCCACCATGGGTGCTGCGGTTATACACCACCTGGCAGCATGTGGTTGGAGGGAGGTCTTGGTGGCAGTGAACCAGAAACCCTAGCCGTTGCCCCACCTCGAGGTAGGCTAATGCTGGTCCCACATAGAGGTTCCCCTCTGAAGACGACCGCAAGGTCAAGGTGCTGATCTGCAGGAAGTGGACTATAGTGGACTGTAGAAGGAATAGACTAGTCTATAGTGGACTATAGGAGGAATAGCTCAGAAATTCAGCCCTTGACTATAAATGGAGATCAAGTAGAGCGGGTGGGTAGTTTTAAATTTCTGGGCGTTATGATTAAAGAGGACTTGACCTGGGGCGTACAAACTGCCGCGGCGGTTAAGAAGGCCCAGCCAAGACTGTACTATCTGAGACTTTTAAGGAAACAACAACTGAATGGAAAAACTCCTGGTGTCCCTTTTTACCTACTGTGCTAAGTAGAGAGTAAGTCTTAACCTACTGCATCTGGTGTATAGTTCCCTCCAGTTGCACAGTGGCAGATAGGGAAGGCGCTCCAAAGGGTGATCACTTACTGCCCAGAGGGATTATCGGCTGCCCTCTCCCTCCCCTGGGAAGAACTCTATAATTCCCCGAAGCCTAAAGAAAGCCTGCTAAAATATTCAGGAGAGACCCTGGCCTGCCATCCGGCACACTCTCTTTTTGAACTGTGACCACCCGGCAGACGATACAGGTCTGTCAAAACTAGGACAAAGAGGCTTAGAGACAGCTTCCACTCTAGAGCTGTGGCTATGCTGAACTCTGCGGCTTCGTGGTGAAGTGTTTGGGGCTGTGTAGGGATGGGTGGAGGAAGGGGCAAGTGAGGATGGGGTATGAGTCTGGAATTGTGTGCATCGAGGAATGCTGCTGTACATTTCGTTGTGCGTGCACAATGACAATAAATTGCTTATGCTTATGCTTAAGTGACGCAGAGTGGAAGTGATTGCTAGACAGCAACGCTCCCTCTAAGACTTCCATATTGCCGGGTGGAAGCTGACTCTCGCTAAACGGAACTGAGTCGCCAGGAAGAGCTCCCCCTGCTGGGTGGCTGCCCAACCTGCGTGGCACCAATACACTGCCTGCACAGCCACGCGGCTGCACAGCTTACGGGATACATTGCTAGACAGGATTACTGTACCCAAGGTCCCTTTTCACAGAGGAGGAGGAGGAGGAGGAGGAGGAGGAGGAGGAGGAGGAGGAGGAGAGTTGGATTTATACCCCCCCTTCTCTCCTGTAAGGAGACTCAAAGGGGCTGACAATCTCCTTTCCCTTTCCCGCCCACAACAAACACCCTGTGAGGTGGGTGGGGCTGTGAGAGCTCCAAAGAACTGTGACTAGCCCAAGGTCACCCAGCAGGCGTGCGTGGGAGTGCACAAATTAATCTAGTTCCCCAGATAAGCCTCTACAGCACAAGCGGCAGAGTGGGGAATCAAACCTAGTTCTCCAGATTAGAGTGAACCTGCTCTCAACCACTACGCCACGCTGGCTCTCTACAGGTTTCGCTGCAGGTTGGAATCCTCTGCCTGAGGAGATTGTGCGCAGAAGGACACAGTCCAGGAAACGCAGGCCAAGGATTTCGCACCCTTGCCTTCACACAATGCTGACTCTGAGCCACACGCCTCCTTTCCCTTGTCCTTTAAAAGTGAAAACTGCAGACAGCTGGGCTGTGCCGCATCTCGGACACGGGTAGGCGAAAAAGAAAGCGGAATGAGAAGAGATTTACTCCCTTTCTAAATTATTCACAAGAAAAGGGACCGCGCATCTTTAACAAGCCATCGTTTTATGAAGCAAGGTTAACATTTTTACTTGATTCAGTAGAATATTATAAACTCTCCGGGGTCCATTTGAGGACTTTCTACTTTGTGCAAAAGGAACAGACTCAGCACTTTTTATATTATTTAGAGAATAAAATTAACCCTCGATGGCCCAGCCCGGGTATTTCCTCTCCCCAGTTAAATATGGCACGCTCAGCAATTTCCCCCCTATATAATTACGGGCTGCTATCCATCATCTGTAGGAGAATGCTTTTCTGACACTCCAAAAGTGATGCAGTAAGCACGTTTACTAATAGAATAAATATTCTAAATATCTCTTTTATATTTTCATTTAAATTGGAATATTTTAAAATAATTGTACACATGCGGGCCGGGCGGCTGCAGAGAGGCTGCCCGATTACTTTGAGTTCCCTCTGAAGGAAGGCAGCGTCTCTTGCCGCACAACCGGCGGTATTTTCGGCTCTGCTGCAAAACCCTCTTTGCAAAGGTTAATTCGTTAGTGCTCTCTTGCTGCTGCCGTCCGCTCACCAACTTCTTTGGAATGTGTCATCCCCACCCCCCCACCCCAACTTTAATTGGGAGCCATCTCTCCTCGAGAAAGAGGATGGACTGGGCTGGAGTGAAGACAATCTTGGGATGACTTAGAAAACCACCTTCGACGGGTGGGCCACGGCCATCTTCCAACCCAGCGATAATTGGCCATGTCTGCCTTCCACCAGCGTCCCCTCTGAACGCTTCTCCACCGCTTTCAGTGTCTGTCTGCCACCAATAAGACCCACATTCCTTTCCAATATGTTGCACATGTGTTGTCAAAGGGCTTTCATGGTTCGAATTGACTAGCCATTGTAGATTTTCTCGGCTGGGCAGCCGTGGTCTGGTAGTTTTAACCCCTAATGTTTTGTACGCATCTGTGGCTGGCATCTTTAGAGGAACGCCTCAAGAAGAAGAAGAAGAAGAAGAAGAAGAAGAAGAAGAAGAAGAAGAAGAAGAAGAAGAAGAAGAAGAAGAAGAAGAAGAAGAAGAAGAAGACGACGACGACGACGAAGAAGAAGAAGAAGAAGAAGAAGACGAAGAAGAAGAAGAAGAAGAAGAAGAAGAAGACGACTTACTCATCTACGAAGAAGAAGAAGAAGAAGAAGAAGAGGAGGGAGGAGGGAGGAGGCAGGGAGGGAGGAGGGAGGAGGAGGAGTTTGGATTTATAGTCCCCCCTTCTCTCTCCTGCAGGAGGCTGCCAAAGGGGCTGATTAATCTCCTTGCCCTTCCCCCCTCACAACAAACACCCTGTGAGGTGGGTGGGGCTGAGAGAGCTCCGAGAAGCTGTGACTAGCCCAAGGTCACCCAGCTGGCGTGTGTGGGAGTGCCCAGGCTAATCTGAATTCCCCAGAGAAGCCTCCACAGCTCAGGCGGCAGAGCTGGGAATCAAACCCGGTCCCTCCAGATGAGACACACGAGCTCTTAACCTCCTGCGCCACTGCTGCTCCTCTGCACAGGCAGATGTGTTTCTGCCCATGGCGCAGTGTAGAATGACTGCTGTGATTCAGTATCTGTTTTGTCCTCTCAGGTGGGGGGGGGGGGATAGGTGTATTTGCAAGGATCCAGGCAGAGTACATTTGCGAGCACGTGCTTCTGTGGCTCTCGGTGAGCAACCCCTGGGCCACCACCGGAGGCGGAGCTTCCACGGGGCCACCTGGGGACAAATGCTCGGTCACGCTCCCCACACCCCTCCTCCTTCCTTCCTTCCTCGGCCTGGCCCAGCCAGGCTGCTCCTTCGGCGGGGCTAAGGGGTAAGGAGCAGCAGTGGCGCAGGAGGTTAAGAGCTCGTGTATCTAATCTGGAGGAACCGGGTTTGATTCCCAGCTCTGCCGCCTGAGCTGCGGAGGCTTATCTGGGGAATTCAGATTAGCCTGGGCACTCCCACACACGCCAGCTGGGTGACCTGGGGCTAGTCACAGCTTCTCGGAGCTCTCTCAGCCCCACCCACCTCACAGGGTGTTTGTTGTGAGGGGGGAAGGGCAAGGAGATTGTCAGCCCCTTTGAGTCTCCTGCAGGAGAGAAAGGGGGGATGTAAATCCAAACTCCTCGTCCTCCTCCTCCTCCTCCTCCTCCTCCTCCTCCTCCTCCTTCTTCTTCTTCTTCTTCCCTGCGGAGGCTCCGCTGGCTGAAGGAGCAACCTGGTGGGTCCGGACCCCAGAAGGCTGCCCAGGGCTGCTGCCTCCAGCTAAGGTACGGGGGTGGTGGGGGGGTGGGCGAGAGCAGGTGTTGCCCCCAGTGCCATTTTCCCTTGCTACACCTCTGGCCGCCATATTGAAGAGATAGAAAAAGTGCAGAGAAGGGCAACGAGGGCAATGAGGATGATTGAGGGACTGGAGCACCTTCCTTATGAGGAAAGGCTGCAGCGTTTGGGACTCTTTAGTTTGGAGAGGAGACGTCTGAGGGGGGATATGATTGAAGTCTATAAAATTATGCATGGGGTAGAAAATGTTGACAGAGAGAAATTTTTCTCTTTCTCACAAATACTTCAGAACCTAGGGGGCATTCATTGAAAATGCTGGGGAAGAATTAGAACTGTCCAATAAAAGGGAAACACTTCTTCACGCAACGTGTGATTGGTGTTTGGGAATATGCTGCCACAGGAGGTGGTGATGGCCATACTAACCTGGATAGCTTTAAAAGGGGCTTGGACAGATTTATGGAGGAGAAGTCGATTTATGGCTACCAATCTTGATCCTCTTTGATCTGAGATTGCAAATGCCTTAACAGTCCAGGTGCTCGGGAGCAACAGCCGCAGAAGGCCATTGCTTTCACATCCTACATGTGAACTCCCAAAGGCACCTGGTGGGCCACTGCGAGTAGCAGAGAGCTGGACTAGATGGACTCTGGTCTGATCCAGCTGGCTTGTTCTTATGTTCTTATGTTCTTATGCCCTTCTGGCCAGCCCGCGCAGCCTAGATCTCTGTTTTCTTCTCTGGCCCATTCAATATACCATGTCTCCTGCTTTTTTCCCATTCTTTGGTTGATTAAAATACATATATTCGACCTCAGCGTGTAAGAATCTACGAGGCAACTGTACCAACATCAACAATAAAATGTCCCAGGCAAAGGAAGCGGCAGCAAAAACAGAGCGCGAGTGAAGGATCCGGGCGGCGGCAGCAGATGAGAAATGTGCAGAGGAAGCAATTTCAAGTATCAACAGAATAAAACTGGGAGACTCTAAAGGCCGGCGGCATCTCACATAAAAAATTACGGAAGAGCAATGAGGTAAAAGTAGGACAGTGGATGAAACGCTATCAGAGAATGTGATCTACAAAGTCTGAGAGAATAAAAACAGCCGAACCTGCGTCCCTGGCTTGCAAGTTCAGCACCAGGGGAGGGGGGGGGGGTTTTCCAAAACTTGGGGGCCACCACAGAAAAGGACCTGCCTCTGGTGCTCACCACAGAGCCTGCAAATCTGGGGGGCAGGCAGAGCAAGGCTTCTGGTGGAGTCCTTAGCTTCGGGGAGACTCATATGAGACCCAGGTGTCAGACTGAGAAGAGGTTTAGAGGTAACAGCCATCACTGCAGATCAGCCAGATATGGTCCCTGTGACTCACGCCCATGAGAAGCCCAGCCACTACATTTTGGACCATCAAGGGCAGCTCCTCGTAAAAGAAGACTGCAGTAGCCAACCAAGGAGCAGAAGTGGCGTAGGAGGTTAAGAGCTCATGTATCTAAACTGGAGGAACTGGGTTTGATTCCCAGCTCTGCCGCCTGAGCTGTGGAGGCTTATCTGGGGAATTCAGATTAGCCTGTGCACTCCCACACACGCCAGCTGGGTGACCTTGGGCTAGTCACAGCTTCTCGGAGCTCTCTCAGCCCCACCCACCTCACAGGGTGTTTGTTGTGAGGGGGGAAGGGCAAGGAGATTGTCAGCCCCTTTGAGTCTCCTGCAGGAGAGAAAGGGGGGATAGAAATCCAAACTCCTCCTCCTCCTCCTCCACCTCCTCCTCGTCTTCGTCTTCTTCGTCTTCTTCTTCTTCTTCTTCTTGACCAGAGTCAAAACGCACCTCTCAAGGAAGAGCCAGAGCTGGAGAGCCAGCCAAAGCTGGGCGAAGATGCCACACGCTACGATGTCAGGCTTAGCTCCCACCTTGCCCGGCATCGGCTGGCCAGAGCCACGATCACACCTGGCCCTGCTGGTATCTGCCTTACGTTAATGGGTCTTTCCATCTTAATGGCCGTGCTTTGCAACATAGTGAAGCGGGCCTCCTCACTCCAACACCCCCTTCCAGGGCCCGGAGCGAAGTCTATTGTATGTCCTTCAGACCCTTGGAAAACATAAAGCTTTTCTCACCTCGTTATTCTGTCTTTCTATTAAACTGTGGGACGATGGGACGGGGCGGGGGGGGGGGGGGCGGAGATAGACCGGGAAAATGTTTGGAATAAATGTGCCTGCAGAAACCACAACCCTTCGATCTGGCGTTCGGCAGCCATGGTCACTGACGCAGCATAATAAAGGCGACTGAATTCCTCTGGAGTCTGAATTGCTGACTGTCGTACCAGAACCAGACATACAGAAGAGATCTGTACCAACATTTTTAACTCTGGACCAAGAAGCATCCCAAGCTGTGCGCCTTTTGCCGAAGGGGGAGGTGGTGATGGCCACTCACCGGGATAGCTTTAAAAAGGGACTTGGACAGATTTATGGAGGAGAAGTCGATCTATGGCTCCCAATCATGATCCTCCTTTGATCTCAGATTGCAAATGCCTTAGCAGACCAGGTGCTCGGGAGCAGCAGCAGCAGCAGAAGGCCATTGCTTTCACATCCTGCACGTGAGCTCCCAAAGGCACCTGGTGGGCCACTGCGAGTAGCAGAGTGCTGGACTAGGTGGACTCTGGTCTGATCCAGCAGGCTAGTTCTTATGTTCTTATGTAAAGCCGTCCAGAACAAGCAGATTCCAAAAACCAAAGCGACTCTCCTCTGGACTGAGCAGTTTATCTCCATCCAGCCTATTTTTACCTCCAGATACCAGTTTGAGGCATCTGCTCTTTCATCTGGCTCAGCGAAAAGGAGAAACAACTAGAAGCCATCTGAATACTGATGACCCATCGGTCCAGAACTCAGATGACCCCACCCAGCACTTCCTGGATACTTAGCATGTAGGACAAGAAGAAGAAGAAGAAGAAGAAGAAGAAGAAGAAGAAGAAGAAGAAGAAGAAGAAGAAGAAGAAGAAGAAGAAGAAGAAGAAGAAGAAGAAGAAGAAGAAGAAGAAGAAGAAGAAGAAGAAGAAGAAGAAGAAGAAGAAGAAGAAGAAGAGGAGGAGGAGGAGGAGGAGGAGGAGGAGGAGGAGGAGTTTGGATTTATATCCCCCGTTTCTCTCCTGCAGGAGACTCAAAGGGGCTTACAATCTCCTTGCCCTTCCCCCCTCACAACAAACACCCTGTGAGGTGGGCGGGGCTGAGAGAGCTCCGAGAAGCTGTGACTAGCCCAAGGTCACCCAGCTGGCGTGTGTGGGAGTGCACAAGCTAATCTAGTTCAGCAGATAAGCGTTCCCAGCTCAGGCGGCAGAGCTGGAAATCAAACCCGGTTCCTCCAGATTGGATACACAAGCTCTTAACCTCCTACGCTGCTGCTGCAGGACTTCACAGTTTAGATGGCACAGGGCCAAGGAGGTATCCTTCAACGACACCTTCTGGAACCCAACAGCCAGGTATAAATGGAACTAGCCCCATTTGGCTGATTCATCTTGAAGGATACCATGATCAATGGTATCAAAAGGAAGAAGACGACTTTGGATTTATACCCCACCTTTCTCTCTTGTTAGGAGACTGAAGGTGGTTTACAAGCTCCTTTCCTTTCCTCTCCCCACAACAGACACCTTGTGAGGCAGGTGGGGCTGAGAGAGTTCTGAAGAACTGTGACTAGCCCAAGGTCACCCAGCAGGAATGTAGGAATGCAGACACACATCTGGTGAACCAGATAAGCCTCCGCCACTCAGGTGGAGGAGTGGGGAATCAAACCCGGTTCTCCACCTGCTCTTCACCACTACACCACACTGGCTGTCAAGTGGCTTGCAAGGAAAGCAAAGCTTTAGCAGGCAAGGGGTCTCCGGGAGAGGAGGGAGGACGTGAAGGGATCGATCCGAGGGCTGGGATCCCAGGAGTTTGTGGGGGTGAAAGGGAAGGTGAGCCTGCACAAATGCCAGAGTGGGTGGAGAAGGAACATTCGCCGCTCAGCCACTCCTGCTCAACACGAAGGAATAATTTCATTCTCGAGGCTCCGGCGGGGCCTGCTTGGGACGGAGCCCTGAGAATCTGCCAGAATCTGTGTAAACAAAGTTATGGCGTCGTTAATAGCGGGCCACTTGACTCGGTGCCCAGTCCAGAGAGCTCCTTGCAGATAATTTAGATGTGGCTCTCAAGAACTCCAGGAGAGAAAGGAAAGGTGGATTTCCAAAGCGATGCTGAGACAAGCGCCAGGCAAGGGCGGGCAAACATCGGGCGAAAGACCGGGAGCCTCGGCTGGAAACTCACAAAGCCACCACCGAAGCCCTTCCTCCTGCCAGAGGGGATCTATCGTAACGTGCCTACCTCGGAAGGTAGTGGTTAGGAGTGTCGAAACAAACAAAAGCATTTCAGACCATCCCAAAGCACAATATCATCATCATCATCATCATCATCATCATCATCATCATCACGTACAAGGGCAGCCAGTCTGTTTCAATTTGTTTAATGGAATAATAATTAGATTCAACTCCGGCAGCAGCTGAAGAAGAGAAGAAGAGTTTGGATTTATATCCCCCCTTTCTCTCCTGTAAGGAGACTCAAAGGGGCTGACAATCTCCTTGCCCTTCCCCCTTCCCCACAACAAACACCCTGTGAGGTGGGTGGGGCTGGGAGAGTTCAGAGAGAACTGTGACTAGCCCAAGGTCACCCAGCAGGAATGTGTTGGAGTACACAAGCTAATCTAGTTCACCAGATGAGCCTCCACAGCTCAAGTGGCAGAGCGGGGAATCAAACCCGGTTCTCCGGATTAGAGTGCACCTGATCTTAACCACTTCAGGGGTTCAACGTTTCAAGAGTCAAAATTCCCTTCATCAGATACGTCACTAAGGGAGTCCTGACTCTCAAAAGTCAATACTCCGAAAACCGTGTTGGTTTCTAAGGTCTCCTGAACTCCAATCTAGCCCTTCTGCTGCATCAACATAGTGACCCTCTGACACTATCCTGAATAATAATGTCTCTGTATTGTCGAAGGCTTTCACGGCCGGAATCACTGGGGTGCTGTGTGGTTTCCGGGCTGTATGGCAGCATTCTCTCCTGACGTTTCGCCTGCATCTGTTGCTGGCATCTTCAGAGGATCTGCATCTGTGGCTGGCATCTTCAGAGGATCTGCATCTGTGGCTGGCATCTTCAAAGGATCTGCATCTGTGGCTGGCATCTTCAGAGGATCTCCTCTGGAGATGCCAGCCACAGATGCAGGCGAAACGTCAGGAGAGAATGCTGCTTGAACACGGCCATGCAGCCCGGAAACCACACAGCACCCCAATAATGTCTCTGTTGCCTTTAATTTACAATACTCTCCCAGCTTGCCAGCCACTGTGCCAGCAACGTTTCCAGGGCAACCCAGTTCTAGCTCCCATTTTCAGAGAGTGGCCCTGAGGCTAGCCAAAAAAGGCTTAACGCAACCTCTCAAGGAAGGGAGTCACTGAATTTTATTGGCGGGACTGAAGGCCGCTGGATTATACCCTGCCAATGCAACCCCTCGACTCCTGATGCCGCATGCCCCTCTTCTTCTCGGCATCTTTCCTTCCAAAAAACCAAAGTGAGCGTGCCCATGACATGACAGCCATGTTTAGATATCTGAAGGGATGTCATGTTGGGGAGGGAGCAAGCTTGTTTTCTGCTGCTCCAGAGGCCAAGGCCAGGAGTCATGGGTTCAAGGTGAAGGAAAAGAGATTCCACCTAAACATCAGGAAAAACTTCCTGACTGTCAAGGCTGTTGGACAGTGGAATTCACTGCCTGGGTGTGTGGTGGAGTCTCCTTCTTTGGAGGTTATTAAACACAGGCCAGATGAACATATGTCAGGAGTGCTTTGATCGTGTGTTCCTGCATGGCAGGGGGTTGGACCGGATGGCTTTGGGGTCTCTCCCAACTCGATGATTCTGATTCTGAAGGGAGCAGCAGTGGCGTAGGAGGTTAAGAGCTCGTGTATCTAATCTGGAGGGACCGGGTTTGATTCCCAGCTCTGCCGCCTGAGCCGTGGAGGCTTATTTGGGGAATTCAGCTTAGCCTGTGCACTCCCACACAAGCCAGCTGGGTGACCTTGGGCTAGCCACAGCTTCTCGGAGCTCTCTCAGCCCCACCTACCTCACAGGGTGTTTGTTGTGAGGGAGGAAGGGCAAGGAGATTGTCAGCCCCTTTGAGTCTCCTGCAGGAGAGAAAGGGGGGATATAAATCCAAAATCATCATCATCATCATCTTCTTCTTCTTCTTCTTCTTCTTCTTCTTCTTCTTCTTCTTCTTCCTCGTCTTCGTCTTCGTCTTCTGCTTCTGCTTCTTCTATGACACTGCTTCTCACAACAATGTATTTGTGATGCGCCAGCCCCGGGACAGGATAACTGAGCTAGCAAGGAGCAAGTCACGCAGCCGAAGTAAAGCAGCTCCGAAACCCTTGGAAGGTCTGCGCGGGGCTGGCTGCTCAGATCCACAATTTTTCCCTCTCCCCCATCCCTGCCACTTGCAGGCTGGGTCTCCGCTGTATTTGCAGGGTTGCAATTTTTAGGCAATTAATTGGTTAGGTCAATTGACACAAAAAGGTGCCCCCATTAATCAGGCCAGAGCTTTAAAACGCATTCATTACTCTTAATATGAGAGCTTACACAGACCACGGGAGCCAGCGGAAGAGACATTCCTCGTCCTCTTTCCCGACACAAGGTGAGAATGTGCCTCTTCCGGAAGGGGGGGCTGGGGCCCACTTTGTGTGCAAACAGGAGCAGCAGTGGCGCAGTGGCTAATAGCAGTGGCTAAGAGGAGGTGCATTCTGATCTGGAGGAACTGGGTTTGATTCCCCGCTGTGCCGCTTGAGTTGTGGAGGCTTCTCTGGGGAATTCAGATTAGCCTGTGCACTCCCACACACGCCAGCTGGGTGACCTTGGGCTAGTCACAGCTTCTCGGAGCTCTCTCAGCCCCACCCACCTCACGGGGTGTTTGTTGTGAGGGGGGAAGGGCAAGGAGATTGTCAGCCCTTTTGAGTCTCCTACAGGAGAGAAAGGGGGGATATAAATCCAAACTATTCTTCTTCTTCAAACCCCACAAAGAAAGAGTCCATTTTCTCCCCGAGTTCCTGTTTTATTCATAAGCAGGTTGACGCAGACTTCGCTCAATCAATCCTGACTCTTCCAACATCTTGCCTCGAAACAGCAGAACCCGCCAAACTGATCTGATTCCCAGAGATCTCTCACGCTCGAGTTAATTTTAAGCAGCCCCTGACTGCCCTTTCCCTTGCCTGGAGGGTCTGATCTCGTCAGATCTTGAAAGTTAAGCAGGGCTGGCCCTGGTTGGAATTGGGATGGAAGACCACAGCTGCTATGTAGAGGCAGGCAGTGGCAAACTACCTTTGTTTGTCTCTTGCTTTGACCTAGATCACAGGTGTGAAACTTGCAGCCCTCTAGATGTTATGGATTACAGTTCCCATCATCCCCTGCCAGCATGATGCTGGCAGGGGATGATGGGAACTGTAGTCCATAACATCTGGAGGACCGCGAGTTTGACACCTGTGACCTGGATAGTCCAGGCTAGCCCAGTTTCACCAGATCTTGAAGCTAAGCAGGGTTGGCCTCTGTTCGTACTTGGACAGGAGACCACCCAGGAAGTCCAAGGAAGACCACCCAGAGGCAAACACTGGCCAACCACTTCTGTTATTCTCCTGCCTTGACAATGCTACAGGATCACCACAGGTCAGTCACAGCCTGACAGCACTTTCCACACAAGGCTGCAAATAATTCTGTTGCCCTAAGAACATAAGAACATAAGAACTAGCCTGCTGGATCAGACCGGAGTCCATCTAGTCCAGCTCTCTGCTACTCGCAGTGGCCCACCAGGTGCCTTTGGGAGCTCACAGGCAGGAGGTGAAAGCAATGGCCTTCTGCTGCTGCTGCTGCTGCTCCTGAGCACCTGGTCTGCTAAGGCATTTGCAACCTCAGATCAAGGAGGATCAAGATTGGTAGCCACAGATCGACTTCTCTTCCATAAATCTGTCCAAGCCCTTTTTAAAGCTATCCAGGTTAGTGGCCATCACCACCTCCTGTGGCAGCATATTCCAAACACCAATCACACGTTGCGTGAAGAAGTGTTTCCTTTTATTAGTCCTAATTCTTCCCCCCAGCATTTTCAATGAATGCCCCCTGGTTCTAGTATTGTGAGAAAGAGAGAAAAATGTCTCTCTGTCAACATTTTCTGCCCCATGCATAATTTTATAGACTTCAATCATATCCCCCCTCAGCCGTCTCCTCTCCAAACTAAAGAGTCCCAAACGCTGCAGCCTCTCCTCATAAGGAAGGTGCTCCAGTCCCTCAATCATCCTCGTTGCCCTTCTCTGCACTTTTTCTATCTCTTCGCTATCCTTTTTGAGATGTGGCGACCAGAACTGAACACAGTACTCCAAGTGTGGTCGCACCATGGCTTTATGTAAGAGCATGACAATCTTTGCAGTTTTATTCTCAACTCCTTTCCTAATGATCCCCAGCATAGAGTTTGCCTTTTCCCTGGCCTGGATGGCCTTCGCTAGCTCTCATTGGACCTCAGAAGCCAAGTGGGGTCCTGTTACTGCTCCAAGAGGGCAGAGGCCTCATTCAGCCTGGTCCTGGCTCCATGCTGGAGGTGGGCTGTGCCCAGGCATCCCTCAGCCTGCCCTCCAGGCCTCCCTCAGCCTGCCCTCCAGGCCTCTTCTGTTGCTGTGTGCCCTTTGGAGCCCAGGCAGCCCAGGGAAGGCCCTTCCCTGCAAACTGCCTGGCCCTGCCCTCAAGTTCATCCTTACACTTTGCTTCAGCTCCATTTTCGAATTTCTGGAATCCTAATCCTATTGCATTGCTTACTGGATGTCTCCTCCTGTTGACTATATTGACATCATCTATATAATCTGCCCTGCGTGCCCATGAGAGAAGCAGACTCTAAATAACATCAATCAACCTATCAGTCAAATTGATTCAGTGTACCTGGCGTCAATGGCGAGGGCCGCTTGGTCCTTACCTTCTCTCCCAGGGGACAGTAGCCCTTGAGGAAATCCGAGCAGACTTCCGCTTTCCTGGAGACGTAGACGTGGCTGTAAGGACAGTCGCTGTTGTTGCAGATCCCTTTCAGGAAATAGGAGCAAACAGGCATCTGGAAGGAGAGAGCCAAAGGAAGGGGGGTGCGGGTCATCTCTAGATCCCTTTGGAACATTCAGTACCCCCACACACCCACCCCTCCTGTAAAGTGTGCCTCAGGTTACACCTAGAGAGCCAGCGTGGTGTCGTGGTTGAGAGCAGGTGCTGCACTCTAATCTGGGGAACTGGGTTTGATTCCCCACTCTGCCACTTGAGCTGTGGAGGCTTGTCTGGGGAACCAGATTAACTTGTGCACTCCAACACATTCCTGCTGGGTGACCTTGGGCTCCTCTTCCTCCTTCTAATGAAGTAAAGAGGAATACTTTTAAAAAGGGGTTGCTTCGGCTTATTTTTGATACTGCACATCCCTCCTCACAGCACAGGTGAGGGTATGTGACAGAATATAGTGTCTGGGAGAGTGGGGCTGACTGTGTGGGTCGCCCCCCCCCCCCCCCCATCACACCCTTTCTCCTTCCAGGTTATTCCCATAAGAACGGCAAAGAATGGGATTCTGCCCAGTGGTGGGATCCAAAAATTTTTGTAACAGGTTCCCATGGGGGTGGGATTCAAACTGTGGCGTAACGCCAGTGGGGATGGGCGGGGCACGACAGGGGCGGGCATTCCGGGGGTGTGGCATTCCTGGGCGGGGCTGTGGCAAGGACGCAGCCGCTGCTGCCGGTCCTTGGGCAGGAAACAAATGCACGCAGGCGCAGGCTGCCACGCACACCGGTGCACCTCCTGCTAGACTGCTTCAAGTTCTGCGCGCCACTGCTGAGAGGAGGGGCGTAACTGAGGCAAAAACCACGTGGCAAAATCACCCATGAGTAACCCCCTCTCGGCACACGCAAATAATTAGTAACCTACTCTCGGGAACCTGTGAGAACCTGCTGGATCCCACCTCTGATTCTGCCCCATTTACAGCAGTGACTGTGTGTGAGGTAGAGAGCCGTTTTTGCCTCCAGTCCCAGCCACAGGTGAAGGCAACAGGTCAGAGGGATATTTTTTTTTCCTTCTGAAGGGACACCCCCACCAAGGTTTTGAGACAGAAGCGGAGGGGCAGCTTCACCAGCCCGTGGGCAGCTCCAGCCCGAACCCCAACGCCAGACGCCGAGAGGGGCGTGCGCTGTCACCACAAGCGAGCCTAGGAAAACGATCTGTGTGCAGCCGCAGGCATGGGACCCCCCCCCCTCCCCAGCAACCAGACCACAAACCACAAGGCTTTACCTTCAACCAGCTGTTATAATTAAAAAGAAATTACCGGCCTGCTGTGACAATCCCACTTCTGCACCGTAACGGCCACCGGCTGGGGAAGGTCTCCAGCCCAGTAGCCAGGCGCACGCTTCGCGCGCAACAAACTCTAGGACCGTGGTGGCGAACCTTTGGCACTCAACAACCACCTTTATTTGGCATTTAAAAATAGGTTCCAGAGCGTTGCCAGACATTTTTGAAATACAAATACAAAAATCAAAAAGTACATTCAAAGTGCAGACAGGAAGACTGTATATAGCAGTATACATTACTTAGCAAAGATTGGGGAATTGGGCTATGATAGTGACTCTCTGAACATGCTAACCCTTACTGAGACATTTGCCCTCATCAAAGAGCGGCTACTAGCAATGGATTATCAACAACTGCAGAGCTTGGCCAACAAATCCTGCTCGCCAATGAACGTGGCCATTCCATTTGTGCAGGGAAACCCAGCCTACTATATTGCAGCGCTTACCAACCCTATATATAGGAGAGCCTACATGCTGGCTAGATTTAACATTGTGCCATCCCTGCTCCATAGAGGAAAAGGGTCTACCACAAACGATAAGAGGCTTTGCCCCTTGCAAAGTCCAGGGCAGTTGATTCCATTATGACGCTCTCCCTCCCACTGCCCACTTTACCAGAATCCAAGATCCAGCTTATTATTATAAATCACTGACTCTATGAAAACCCTGACAGAGCTTGATAAAGTAAATATGCTCTTAAACTGTAATGACCTTGACTGTTGTCTCGCAGTGGCAAAGTTTCTGGCTGAGGTTTGCGAACTGAACTTATGATCCGGTGTGAAGTTTTATCTAGTAATTTTAACTGTATTTATATTGTATGTTCTGTATGCCAATAAAGGGTTATTGAATTGAAATTGTATACATTACTTAGAAAGTTCTGTCACTTGTAAAAGAAATTTTGCTACTTTTTCCAAGAGCACGACATCTGTGTTGTTTAACAGAAGCTCCACAACAGAACAGTCAGAGTCGCTTTCAGATTTGTCTAGGGCAGGGGTAGGGAACCTGCGGCTCTCCAGATGTTCAGGAACTACAATTCCCATCAGTTTCTCACCAGCATGGCCACTGGGCTGGGCATGTTGGACAGAGGCTGAT